>NW_026623946.1:140497-159560 GCF_030028575.1 Malurus melanocephalus
ACTGGGGACAGGGACTGGGGACAGGATTGGGGACAGGGACTGGGGACAGGAACTGGGGACAGGGACTGGGGACAGGGACTGGGGACAAGGACTGGGGACAACGTGCAGCTCTCCACAACGATATAAAATGTACAATGTCATCATCAAAGCGCCGTGCAGCCGGAACTAAGAGGTACTGACAAGCATCTGAAAGAGAGAATTATCCCYGTTTTACAGATGAAAGGGAGTCACACAGAGAATCAAAGTCAAGATGAGATTAATAGACATTGATGCCAGAGGAGCTATTATGTCTTGTGTGGCATCTGGCAGAACAGARCTGAGAATTTCACACAGATTGCTCCATTAAATCCTTAATCTCTGTTTGGGTTTAGGGAAAGACCTCCAGAGTTGACACAAAAACACTGCACCATCTTCAAATCAGTTGCTTGTGGGGCACTTTGGAAGTTCACATCCTACCCCAGGAGGAGTTTATTTTATTTCCTGCTGCCTCAGCTCATTTTGTTTGAAAAATATTTTTAAGAGCCCCTCATATCACCTGAAATCTCCTTTGCATTTTTGCTCCCTCGAGATAACTGTTGAGTTGATATTCTCCAGGTTGGAGACACGGGGCAAAAGGATGTTGGATTGGGAAAAGTTTAATCTCAATAAAAGAATTGTTCTTTTTTTTCAATCAATCATTGGAACAGCCTCCCCAGGGACATGAGAAGGTCCCCATCAGTGGAATTTTACAAGATTTGCCAGGGTGCTGGATAATCTCATGTAGGATCCCTTTCCTATGGGATGTTGGGATGACCTTTGGATGTCCCTTCCAACCTGGGCTGTTCTGTGAATCAATGAAAAAGTTTTGTGGACAGGAATTGGTTCAATTGTGCGCTTAAAAGTTGTGTTGATTCAGGTCTTGGGGACCAAACCCAGCACCAGTTAAGAGTCAATTTTCCCAGTTTGCCTGCTGAGAAGCGATTTGGATCTTCCCAAATGACACGGCCTATTCTGAACTGTCACTTCCGTGGCATTTCCCTCTCTATCTCTGCTTGAAGTGTGATTATACTGCAGTTCATCAGTCAGGTTTATTAGGAGACTTAATTGGATTGCATTAGCTGGCATTTAAGCCATCCAAAGCAGTCGAGAATGCAATCAATTAAAACATCCAAACACGTTAATGGTGTGGCACAGGGCACTTGATGGAGATGGCTAATTACCTGTTTGCTTCAGGATGCGGATCAAGAGTGGACAAATGGAGCAGGAGAAGAAAAGAAACAACATTTTGAAAACTCTGTTGGTAAGGCTGTGAAAATGAGCACGTGGCAAGGTAGAATTGTTCCTATTGTCAAAATTACGGTGAAAGAACAACCCCTGCACCGTGACAGGCGCTCTGAGGTGTTCCCAATCATTTCAGATTGCAATGGGACTGCCAGAGCGCAGATGGAGCACTGGAATGTCTCACAATGGCACAGCCGAGCTTTCTAAGCAATCAAGAAGCTCTGTGAGATGGGCATTTCAAGCGGGGAAGGGCTAATYCCTGTCAGTTTTCCATTTCATCCACTACTGATCCGGATCTGCCACTGGGGCTCTGTTGTGGCTCTGGCTCCCTCGCTCTGGAGGTGTTTTTGGTGTCTGCAGCACCGACCTGGAGATAAAAGTACAGCTGAGGGGTGTAACAAATGCAAACCAGGATGGAACAGAATCATTAACGTCCTCCTGTGCTTCTTGTTCCCTCCCACAACCCCCCCTCCCTGTCTTTACAGCTAAATTTTCTCATTTACTGATGCAGTTCAGGAACGAGATGTGCAAACTGATTATCAGACACTGCTCTTAATTTCCTTTACAGTCCAGGAGGGAATTCTTGTTCTGTTTATTATCTGCAGCTCCTGAATTTTTGGAATTGCGTAGGGGACACATAAACACACAAATGATGGGGTTGGGTGGTGACACACCTGAAGMCTCAGCTGCTGTGGCACAGAACAAGCCCCCAGTGGCTCTCAGGGACACAAGGGAGATTTGCCAATCTCTCCAGGAGGTTTTGGCCATGCAGATAAACTCTGGAAGGGTTTAAGTTAATTAATTTAAGTTAATTAATTGAAAATTACCTGGCTGCACATGTCTTAGAGGTGCAGGTTCCTGTGGTGAGGTGTGGGACCCAGAGGGTTGGTGGCACCAGGCTGTGATTTCAGGGAGGRTCAGGACTGGCTGGGGGCAGCTGACCAGGACAGAAACTGTTTTCTCACTTTCTCCCTTTTCTCAAGTGCTGGTTCATTAGAGAGGAATTAAAACCAGCATCACTGTGATCATGGGTGTTTTCCACTCTCTGCTGACACCTTTGGGACTKGYTCATGTTCTCCRATCTTCCATTTGGGGTGGAAATTTKTTCCCCACCTGTCCCCAAACATCCCCAACTGCTGAGAGCTGCAAACAACAATATCAGCTGCGTTTGTCTTCTGCCCTCCAAGCACTTCTGGGAGCAAATAAACCACTGCTCCTGTGCTCAGGTGTCAGACTGCACTCACCTGTGGACAGGTGCAGCCTCTGCAGCATTGACAGAACAAATGGATACGGAAAAGTCATTACTGAAACCCACAGCAGGAGCAGGAAGGGATCTCCTGAATCCCACACCTTTGGAATGCTGCACCTCCTAAATATGAAATATCTCTCTGAAGGTGCCACTGGGTACTGGCTGAGTGAGCCAGCAGATCCCAGCACAGAGCAGCGTGGCTGAAATCCAACTGAAACAGCCAAGGCTCCRAAGGCAGGCTCCAGTGCCAGTGATAATTTCATGTAACACATTAAATTCCCRGTGACAGCGACTCCTCGGAGCCCTGGCAAATTGGAAAGTGCTGGATGCAGCAGCAGCAGCACGATGATAACCCAGTTAATCTTCTGCAGGGACATGATGGTGAAAGAAATGGCTTTTGGATGAGCTGTCATTAGAGTGAAACATCTGCCCTGCAGGCCAAGGGGAATGTCCTCACTCGGGCACAAGGAAGCTCATTAAATTCCTGGGTTTTTGTGGCTCTGCTCCAGACCACACTTCCACCAGGATGGAAAGCTGGGAAGCACAATGACTTGGGCTGAAAGGCAGGAAGATGAATTCCCTGGAGATGTGTCAGCTTCAAGAACAGYTGRAGARGTTGGTTTATGTGTTTAGATTCCCTTTAGTACCTGGCAGCGCACAGCAAAGTGAAATARGAAAAATTAATGGGAGTGATGKGGTTTTAAAGGAAATTAAACCTTCTGAGATCGCAAAAGCTCAAAGTTTAGCCCTGCCTGAACTCTGAGGAAAAGCTTCCAGTGGAATATTTAATTCCAAACACTTTGCCATCATTTCTAAGCTGCTCCTTGCCTGCTGGACTGCAGAGCCCGGGGTCAGMAAACCTCCCTTGTCCAACTCTATTTGTGATGCAAATACTCTCACATCTGATTTTCCTTGTATGCACTTAGAAGGAATGTTGAATTCTTCAGAGAGGCCAGCCTGGCAGGGCACTGTTTGTGCAGGAACATTCTCAAACCCGATTTCACAGTTTGCTTTCACTCTTCATTACCTGGTGATGATGTGCAACACGCTTGTTAAGGCTGCAGAATAAAGGGACAAAATTAATGGAGAGAGCAAAGAAACAGTTGGTAATGTCTGTATAGAGCTCAGAGATGAATAAATCACAGATATTTAAGCTGTAATTAATTAATGACTGCAGCTTCAAACTGGATTACAAACAGGGATCCAGTTTCACCTTTTATTAGGCCGCATTTTCTTCTTGATTACATTGGTGTTGATTAATATAAATCTATCTGAATTCCTCACAGTCGTGTGACATTTACAGCAGAATTCCTTGAGGCAATGTCCTACATCACATCATACAAAGAGCAATAAATTCCTTTTCTGAATATTCAGCCATGGGCTGCTTGCACAGAGGGAGGAAAAGGTCTCAAAGCAGCAGCAAACAGCTCCACAAACCCTCTGAATCACAGCTTAATGTTAAAGAAATGCACAGAAATGACCACTGCAGGTTTTTTCAATCTGAAAGAAGTAGAACCAATTTTATTTTTTTAATGGTTTTTATCCAATCACAGAATCATGGAATGGTTTGGRTTGGGAGGGACCTTAAAGCTGCCCATGGCAGGGACACCTTCCACTGTCCCAGGTTCTTCCAAGGCCTTTCCTAGAAATTGGYTGGAAGAGTAAAAACAAAACAGAGAAATAAAGAACACATCAGAAGCTTGGGCACAGGCAAAGGACTTTAGTGGGCACAGGCAGAGAACAGGGAAAATTAAAAAAACCCAATAAAAATGCTGATGAGAAGCAGCAGTTCCTCAAGGCCACGAGGAATAGGCACAAACCTGAAAAGGAATTTTTTCTCAGGATAACTCTGTGCCTSTGGTCCTTATTTTTAAAGAAAAATTTCTTTAGGAGCAATAAATGCATTCTATCCCAGAGAATGCATTGCTTAACAGTAAGAACAGGCCAAAAATTGCTTCCAAATTGCCTAAGGAGCAGACCAGACCAATGGAGAAATATTCCCTTGAGAGACAGGACAAGTAAATTGTGTTCCCAATACTTTCCTGACAATTGGGTGGTCTGAGAAAAAGCAGAATATCCTTTTTTACATAATAGAAAGACTGAAAAAAAAAAATTCCAAAGCCCTGAACAACCACTTCTCAAAAATTTCTCGAGACACAGAGAAGTTCCCGTCTGTTGATTACTACTTGAAGGAAAAAAATGAGCAAAATTATTTCTTTCAGCTTGCAAATTGAGCTAAGAGTTGTTTAAGGATATAATTTCATGCTTGGAAAGAAACGATATCACAGCCTCTCAACGCCCATTAGGGGGAAAAATACTCATCAGCGTCACTAGGATTAAAACCAAAGTAACTTCTTGAATTTGAAGGGCAAGAAGCCCAGATTTACCTGTGCTYTYAGRGTAGGAWAAAGGAGCATGCAGAGAGCAGGAAWGGTGGAAGGTTCCAGGTGGTGCCATTGCTGTGGGGTGATCCCAWGGCTGCTGAAGGGAGTTCCACTCTGGAATGTTGCCTTTGAGACAACAAAACAACCAAAAAGAAAATGCTCCCTCTTCCCTTTCATCCTGATCAAAGCAGCAGAGSAGTCTCAGCATTGCTTTAATCTTTGTTTTCAGCAGCACTTTCTGTTTTCCTCTGTGGTTGTATTATCACCTCCAAAAACATTGGGACAACTCCCTTGGAGCAGCCAAAACAAAGAGAGGAGCTGCTGCTCTGGGCCCCACCTCGGCTCCTTTCTGCTTCTGGACTGAGCTGAGGGCTCCCCTGTGTAAGAGACYGTACTGAAGATCCGTGACTGTCTCACAATTATCGACTGAACACCCCAAAAACCCGAGGGGAAGAAAAGGGGGGGGGGACGGACGACTCTTTTCTTGAAGGGGTCCGAGCCGAATGAAGGTGGAGTGACTGTTTTCAGCTTCCAGGACAGCGAGTCCTCCCCATGCATCACTGGCTTCTGTTTAAAGAACATTCCCTACCGATTCTTTCCATGCCCCACGAATCTCCATCAGGTTACCATGCCCGACTTGCTGCCACCTGCTTTGGGGAGGGGGGAAGTCCGAGCCAGTTCCACGTGGCCAGTCCTTGCTTTGCAACACCCCCCTGGCTTGCAGCCACTCGCTTTGAAAAAGACTATAAAAAGTCTCCCCCGAGAAGAYCACTTCGGAGATCTCTCCCAACGGACTCTGACGACCCCTGTGGAACTTTGGAAGACCTCGTCAAGCCCTGTTGGTAGCTATATAACCCATTCTCTCTCTCTCTTTCTCTCTCTTTCTCTCTCTCTCACTCTCTTCTATCGCAAAATACCCAAATAAATTGTTCCTGATTATTTGAAGCATATATATTTTCCCCTYGTTTTCTTTTGCACTCTGAGATTCCAATAACGAACCTCACCACGACCCTCGCTTGAGTTAAGCGGATCGTGACACCCTGGTGCAGGTGAATCCCCAGGGAGGTGTCCAGAGTCCACCTGAAAGCAGAAAAACAGAGCCAGAGCAGCAGGAAAAGCCTGGCTGARCATTCCAGAGCTCATTCCGTGCTGCCCAGGGATGAGAGGAGGGAATGGTGCAGCTCTGGGAGGAATTGGGGCTTTAGTGCTGCCTCCAGCCTCCTGCTCACACTGAGCACTTCTGGATGAGCTCCAGCACTGGGTTGAACACCAGGAGAGTGAGGGATGGAATTTGGCAGCTCTGGCAGGCTCCCCTATGGAGAGATGATCCCCGTTATCTGCTCAGGCAAACAGAAACGGGATCTGGGAGCCCGAGGTGTGTCCTGGATATCAGCTCAGGAGCCSCTAAGGTGGATTTTTGACCCTGTTGAGCCTCATCCTTCACTTTCTCTGTTATTTTACTCTTCCCTGGGGCAGTCAAACAGTTCCCTTGGCATTTGTGCTGCCCGACTCCCCGATATCTGTGCTGATCCTCCCATCCTGGAAGGGGTGGAACACAAATGGCCCTTCACAAACCCCTTACAGGGCTTGCTTTTGACTGRTCCTTTTGACTTGGCCATAAAAACAAGGCCATGATTGACCAGTACATGTTAAACTCATCAAACACCAGCAAGGAAATACCTGATTATTATTCATGAGCTGCAAGCGATTTGAATGTTTTCCTTCAGTAGGACTGGAATCCSTGTGTTAGAATTAGTTCAGTTCAGCCAGAAAAAGAGACTTTTCTCACTAGGAGATTACATAATTCACAGTAATTTAAGGAATCCTGAATCCTGCAATTTGCTTCTTTCCTCATAGCTCTCCTGGTCAGTTTTTTGCTTTGCTATCTGAACCTTTCTCCCCCTAATTCAGCTGTCCCATGTTCAGTATCACGTCTGTTGAATATTTATCATGAGCTTCTCATCCTTCTTCTCTTTCTCATCTCTCCCTCATTATTGCTGCCTCCCAAACAAACCAGAAAGCGATCAGACAGCAGGAAAATCCCCCCAAAAAGAAATCAATGTATGCTGCAGCTCGATGCCTCCCGCTTCAGCCTCGCCTTCAGCTTCTGCAGCTCAACACTTTTATCAATTTTCAACCCRTAGTCCGTGATTTTCCAGGCCTCTTCGTAACGCTGCTTTTCCAAGTTCCTTTGTGCCACTTTGTGAAAGGTTTGGGTTAAAGTTTCCCTGCCAGGGCAGTTGCTGATGGTGTCCAAGGCCAGGGGCTCATCCAGCTCCAGAGCCTCCATGTAATGCTGCACCGCCGCCTCCTCCTCCTCCAGAACCAGCAGCAGAAATCCCTGCGAGCAATGATCCCCAGCCTGTGTTTTGGGGCTGTTACAGCCGTGCCCCTGGATCACTTTTTCCATGTCTTTGAGAGCTTTCCCGTATTTTTTTAGGTGCATCAGGCAGGCGGCTCTGCGGCGMAGGTACCTGGGGTTGTCCCTGCTGGCCAGCACGGCCAGGGTGTGGTAGCCCAGAGCTTTCTCGTAGTGATGGCTTTTGATCAGCACCTTCCCCTCCTGGGCTGCTGCCTGGGGGGACAGAGGTAATCAATGTTAGTCAAAAAAGGGGAAAAAATAGAAAAAAAATAGAAAAAATTAGAAAAAAATAGAAAAAAATAGAAAAAATAGAAAAAAATAGAAAAAAATAGAAAAAAATAGAAAAAATATCTAGTCTGGATTGGGCATAGACACAGACACAAAGAAATCGCTTTGTTAAAGGTTGAAATTGCATTTAGTTGGAGAAATAATAATAGGGGCTTTTTTTCGTATATAGATAAGATTTGAAGCTCTTGGATCACTGGGCACTCGCTGTTATCTCAGGAGCTTCTGAACTCCTCTCCTTTGTTTCTGCATGATTGCCAGAATTTCTTCTGAGTTCGTTTACATTCCTTGAGAATGATGAATAAAAAACTGCCCGGACTGACCTCCCCAGGTGCTGCCCCACAAATGCAAGGCTGAAAAAATGAAGTTTTTTGTCTCCACTGGAGCTTACTCAAGCTGTAGGAAAAAAAGGCCAACTGATGGTTTGGCTAATTGCTCATCTCAAGTGCAATTTGAACTCTCTGCCCTCATCTGAAGGGAAAAACAACAAGAAGAAAATAGAGAAGGCAGAAAGAGCCATAATTTCTAGGTTCATGGAGGTCAATAAAGAAAACTCCATTAGAACTATTTGCCTCAAATGGATTTCTCATTATTTCCCTTCATTGGTAATAAATAAAGCTTTTAACRTGCTGCAGCAGCAGAGTGAATATTCAAGTTATAAACAAGGCTGCCATCAGCAGCTTCCAAAAGGCTGAGCCAAACAAGCTCAGGCTTTGAGCAAAGGAGAAATGTTTTCATCCTCCTCATTTCTTGGGGTAATTCCTGCTTTTGGATGCAAAAATTCAGTTAGCCCAGCCCCTGTCTYGGTAGCCACACTTGACAGCCAGCTCAGCTCCTTCAGTCTCTTTTGTGCCCCTTTTATTTTGGCTGAGTGAGATTAGAATTGATTGCTGTCTGAAAGGGCTGAGGAGAACAGGTTCTGCAGGGTTTGGGATCAATATTGCAGAGCAAGTCCCAGCACCTCATCTGAGAGCAGTGGCATGAAATAATTTAGCYTCTCCAAATGGTTTATGAGGAATTCTGCTGCAGTCATTTTGTTATAATCCATACAATAAGCATTTTTTTTGCTATTTTGCTTGACACAGTCATGTTTATTAAAGAATCTCTCAGCTTCCACACTCAGAAATAGCAATAGGACCTCTCCCCAAACAGTGAAAATCCCTGATTTTAACAATTCTGGCCATAAATTTTCAGACAGCCTGTCCAAACCCATCTGAGATGTCTGTGTATACACTGAAGAAGCAGCACATTTACTTTGAAATGTTTTTAAGATAATTCCATACTGCAAGCATTCCCTCAGTGGCAGGAATTTAACGAGGGATCAAGGTGGAATTGCAGCTGTGTGAGGAGCATCCTGGCAAGAGAAGGTGTTTTTATTTCCCCCTAGAAATTCCAAAGTTCTGGATCACATTGTTCCAAGGAACGCAGCGCAGTTCCTCAAAACACCTCATGTTTGTGTGGTTAAATTGCCATTTTCAGCCTCTAAGGTGCATTTCTTGTCTCAGAGGCAGAAGAAAACAAAATTGTTGTTGTGCTGAATGATTAATCTGGTSCTGAAGGTTTCAGGGTTTGGGGCATTTGGGGTTATTGCACCATAGGCAATATTGAATTTATTCACTAAACCACTGCTTGGGCTTCTTCACATTTCCCTGAGAGTCCCCAAATCAGGCCATGAGATTCTGCATTTCCTGCTACACTTGGAGCAAAAATCCCATCTGAAAAGAAAGGATTMATTTTCCATCCTTAGTGATGGACTAAGGTTGGGCAGCTGGATTTTGGAGCCTCTTTTGGCTCTCTCAGTTTTAAGGGACCTGAGCTGGGACATTTTTGGGGTGTAACAGAGAAGGATTAATTAGCAATTGCCACATTATCTCCTCACAAAGAGAAAAATGAAAACTAAATTTATGGAAAGAAGAGATAGGAAGCCAGAAGGACATGGCACAGCTGAGTTCAGCTGCTCCCTRCAAGAAGCATTTTTGTCATCATCCTCACTGCAGGTGACCTGGAAGGGCAGGAAAAGCTTTGGGGTCCATTTCAGTGGAAATCAAGTCAAATTTGTCATCAAACGTTTGATTTTGGCTTCCAGATTGAAATAATTCTGGTGACACATGGAAAGGGTCATGAGTGAATTCCTGGATTCCTGGATTAGGTCTCTGTGTCCCTTTCCTCTATCTGTCCACCTCACTGATAAAAGACTGAAAATACACAAATTTTTGAGTCACTTATGGTTCCAGTCCCTGGTGACCAATCTTATGATGTGACCAAGGTTTAATTCCTTAGAAAAAAAACGAGTGTGGAGTTTAATGGCCATGGAATTATGGCCAAGGGTTTGTCCCTGAGCAATAAATCCCAGCAGATGGACAGATAAACTCTGAGCTTTGGGAGAGAGTTCGATGTTTTCAGAAGAMTTTGGAGCAAGCCTTTCCTTCCCCACCTGCATGTGCCATGAAGGGAACGTGGAATGGCAACTTCACCCAATTCTGGCCCAGACCATGGATTTTTGGACCCATTTTTTGTAGGATTCTGGATATCCAGAGAAGCTGCAGCCCTGAGGATCTGGGAATCAGTCGAGCATTTCCCCCCTGACCTCGGAAGCCCAAGGGTTGAAGCTGCACTAGCAGCAGGCAACCTCCCTTCCTCTGACCTTTCACAGCTTAATAAATCTTTCAGATTTCTATTCCCAKGTGGCTCTCCCAGTTGTTTACAAATTTCTCAGCATGGGACCCCTTTGACTATAAATAATAGGAGCATATTATTGCTTTGTTTTTCATGAAAAAAAAAAAGAAGAGTACATCAAGGAGCTCTCTCCTTTCCCCACCCTTTCCTATTCAGCTTATGGAGAGCTAAAAATAGACCTGGGTCCAGGATAATGATGACACGTTTTTCAAATGCCTGCAATTCCAAATACTCCAAAAAACAATGTGGMAGAAATGCTTTTGTGCTGGGGTGCTGAGGCTGAGGGCTGGGTKTGAGCTCTGAGCTCTCCTTTTCCTACCTAAAATGCAGGAAACAGAGCAAATTCCCTCTCCCAGGGTAGGAACCACGGCAGAGTTAGGCCATCGTTGGGAATTTTAGCACTGATTCTGTCTGTAAGCTTTTTTAACTTTGCTGCAATGGAGATTTTCCTTTCACAAACTCGAATAAMCTCGCAGGSAAAAGGAAGTGCTGCTGGGAAATCYTTTGAGACACTGGTCAGGTGRATGAACCAATTCCTTCCCCACCCCAGAGAGCACACACTCATCCCCTRGTCACAAAATTCATCTGAAACCCCCCAGGTGCTTGAGTTCAAACATTTACACAGTTGAACAAAAGCACAGGATGAAAGAGGGCAATGTTTGCTTTTTGAACTTCTTTTAAAACTGGTATTGAGCTCCAGTTGGTCACACCTCTTGTCTCAAGCAGAGGAATTTCTCATGTTAAAAGAGCCACAGTGAGGGCTTTTATTTCACTCACAGCTGCCAAAAAGAGACAGAAATAAGTTCCTCTCCCATTTCAAAGGCTTCACTCACCTGTGACACCAGAGGGTTCTGACACATCAGTGCAGTAACAGCAGTACAAAAGTTTGTTTTTTTGTTTCTTCTCATTTTTCTTTTCTTATTGACAGCAAAGAACATCCCTCCTGTGCTGCCTCAGGAAACAGCATGGATGGACCGGGCTGTGAGACTTCCCCACAGAAGGAGTGATGTGGCAGCARGGAAAATTCAGCTGGAAAATGTGTCTTCATTTACAGACACCCCCTCAGGGCCTCCCCAACCACAGTCTCAATTGCACCTTTATCAACTTTCCAAAGTGGAAGATTGCAAATTGCCTCTGAAATCTTCCAACTCTTCCCTCTAAGACTGAACTTTTCACATTATTTAGAAGAGAGGGACTCTTTTCCCTSTAATGGGGCACGTCTGGGGACTGGTAAATTAATACTTGTTTACTTATATCCTCCTGCTGTTCTGTTCAAACCCATTCCAAGCGCTCCTCTCGCTGCATTAAGGATATCAGCATGTTGTTTGTTTTAGAACCTGGCAGAGAGCACAACAATACAGCTTCTCACCAGGGTGCACACCAGCAACAAATTGAATGAAAGGAAGCAAACTGATCCTCAGAGCGCAGAGCTTCTGGGTAATCAGAATTGCAGATGCTTGACTGAGCGTTAAAACTCTTGGCCATCAATCTGACCTTCTCCTGTCTTATTACTGGAGGTGCTTGCTGGGTGTACTTTGGGGGAGAAAGTTGAAAAAATGGAGAATAATAAATATTTGGGGGGGGGCAGAGCTATGTGTTGTTGTGTCAGGTGGTTTTAGCTAAGAAAACTAACCCCAAAGCCTTTCATTTTATAAAAATGTGCTTATATTTAAAATTCTAAATATTACAAAAAAGAGCAAAAAAAATGGAAGCATTAATGTCATTGAATTGAAATTTTMAGCTGAATTTTACAAAGAAAATTAATAAAATATGAATCCCCCTTCCCYAGGATCCATCCATGAGCACCATGTATCCCCCAGAATACAAGACCATCTGTGATCTTGTTGAATTCCTGCCTCCTGCCCCTCCTGGTCCCTGAATTTCAGTGTGGGGACCACCAGGCCTTGGGCCAGGGAGACCAGCAAGGGATCCCCACAAGTGCTCAGATGTGGCAATGATGGATTATTAGAGATTGAGGCAAAATCACTGCAGTGGAAGAAATTTAGCTCCAACTCCCTGCCCTGGCTGGAGGAAAAGCCAATTTGTGCCCTATCCATCTGATAAAGTTCTTTCCACACACTTCTCAAGACAGGGAAAAATCCCTGCAAGCCCAGTTTGGCTTCCCAAATCTCCCCCCACTGAATCCACTGGTGTGGGATCACAAAAAAGGCCTGTACCTGAGCGAGGTGCTGCAGTTGCTTGGTGTCTACAAAGCTGAGGAGAAAAGCCAAGTCCTGTTCATCTCTCCTGGCCAGGGCGCTGAGCGGGGCAGCTGCTCCTGCCACGTTCCTGCCCTGSAGCTGCAGCACTGCCAGACGAGCCCTGGCTGAGGCCTCAGCAGGACAGTGGCCAAARGCTTCCTGCAGGTGCCTCAGGGCCTCTTGGTGCTTTCCTGTTGGGGAACAGCAGCACAAACTCCATTACCCGTTCCACGGGGAGAAAGGCACCAAGGAAAGTCAGCAAGGTAAGGTTAAGGCAGCCAGCCCTTGTCTAAAGGTGTTAATTATTTCATGCCTTTTCCTAAAACATTCTCAGACTTCTCTTGAGAAGCACCATCCAGGAAAATCCAGTACCATCCAGGAAAATCCAGCACCATCCAGGGAAATCCAGCACCTTCCAGGAATACCCATCACCATCCAGAAAAATCCAGCACCATCCAGAAAAATCCAGCACCATCCAGGAATATCCAGCACCATCTAGGAATATCCAACACCATCCAGGAATATCCAGCACCATCCAACACCATCCATTCAGAAACATTCAGCACTATCCAATACAACACTCATCATTCACCATTCACTTCCTGCCCATTTTCTGCTCTCTCACCAAGCTGGGAGAAGTCCTGCAGAAGGACTGGGACTCACCATTTGCCATCAGAACGTCGGTGTAGAAGATGTGATGTTGAGCAGCCTTGCAGATTTTCATCAGTGCTTTTGCCATGGTGAGGAGGTCCCCGAGGGTTTCTTCTCTTGGGAGGTCTTTGGTGGCCACGAGCTCGGTGAGAGTGGCCCTGCCATGCTGGAGGAGCCACCCAGTGACCAACCCTCGGGCTTCAGGCTTCAAGCACAGGATTGCTGGGATCACTGCCCCTGCCTCCACCTTCAGTGCTGAGGTCAGATCTTGCACTGCCTCCTGTGGAGAAAAATGCCAAGAAAAGAAATGGAAGCAATAATTGAGTATTGATCATTTATTCTTTTGGCTGTTTTCTGCTGTCTGCTGAACCATGGAAAAGCTTTGCCCTTCCCTGTCCTTGTGCTGCATCTCTTCCATTTGCAAAGCTGCTAGGGGATCAGAAAGGCAGGTTTGAATGAGTATTTCCAAAGTGTTTTAAACTCTTTGGATTATCAGASAAAATCAAGGTTTAGTCTTCCTCTCTCTGGAGTTGGGAAAGCAAATCAGTAACATCAGGTGGGCTGTTTATACACCCAGAGCCTTTCACTGCCCAAATTCTGTGAGAAATTCCTGATTCCAGTGATTCCTTGATAAATTCTGTGATATCTTACACTCTTATTGTTTAATACCCCCAGAAAAATCAGCAAACCCCACACAGTCAGTACCTTCTGCTGCTTCAGAGCGAGATGAACGAACCCCCGGCCRCTCAGAGCTTGCACATTCCTGGGATCTTCCTTCAGGACAGCATTAAAATCAAAAATTGCAGTTTTCATCTGCCCCAGGCGCCCGTAGCATCGGGCCCTGGTGAGAAGGCAATCCTCAGCATAACCACCTGGAAGACAGGGATGAGCCATGGTTACTGCAAGGATACCCACAGGAAGCTGTAAAAAGCCTCCCCTTGGCCTGAGGACACCTCAGGATGAAGTACAAAGAGAGTTTGCCTAAGTGGAAGTTTCCTTTATTTTTATTGCAAGTGGAATTCCTACCACAWGTTTTCAGGCACGGGTTGAAAGGAAAAAAGAATCTGTGTCAGGATGGAGTGGGAGCAGCACAAATGAGAGGAGAAACTCTAGGAGGGAGATCTGTGAATATGTGAGAGGGGAGGCACGAAGCCATTCGGCTGTTTTGATAAAGTGGAGTCAGAATCATGGAATAGTTTGGGTTGGAAGGGACCTTAAAGAGTCCACAGCCCCCTGCCATGGGCAGGGAAGGCACCCATTGTTTTGGATAAATGACTTATCCAGATGGGGCTGATGAATTCCCTGCCAGAATTAATATGCATTGTGATTTGTGATACTGAGCTGATTTTTTTTTTCTGCTTTCACACAAGTGCTGCCCAAACAAACACAGAAAGCTGACAGTGAAAATCCTGGTTCCTCCACTCCCTGGGCTGCAGAGCATTTCTCTCCTTGCCATCCACATATCCCTTCCTTCCAAGGCAATTTTGATAAGGATCTTAATATGGCCAGGGTTGCAATCAATAACTGTGGCATCCAATAGTGGGTGATAAATCATCAGTGCCACTGGAAATATGTTTTCCTAGGGAGGTCAGCAAACGCAGCTGCCTGCAGGGATCAGCCAGCAGACAGGCTCCAAGCAATTCTTTTACAGCAATGAGGCTTTTTTCCCCTCCTGATTTGCTCCAAAACTTCTGTACCAAAGGTTATTATCACTCTGGAGCTTTACCAGTTGGCTCCTCTAAAGACAATATCTATTTCTTAACAAGCATCTGTTCTAGCAGGTGGGGAGCTGATAAGCTGGAATGCATGGGCTGTGAAATGGAACCATCTCCAAGCAATTAACAGGGTTTTTATTCCATCTCCATGAGCCAGTCTCTCTTCTTCTCAGTGCTGCTGTCATAACATTTGCTCAGAGTGAAAGGCAGATTTCCATACAAACATGGTTTTACTTGGAACACGCCTGAAGCATTTCCATGTCAGCCTGGTCTCTCTCCTTAGGAAAAGCTGGGACAGTGAAATGTGAGTGGCTGCAGGCACTCCTTTGCACTGGGTGAGGAAAAGGGCCTGATGTCCCTGCAGAACYGAGCTGAACCCATTTAAAAGAATTAACAATTAATTTAATTATTGTTTAATTACACCTCTTCACAGCCCAGATGAACCTGCTGTTTCAGCCCTCACCAGGGAGCTGACAGAGGAGATCTCAACATCCCATCCCATGAATCTGCCCTGATTTCCCTTAGAAGCACATCCCCACTGGCATCCTGGTGTCCTACCTGCAGCAATGATGGCAAAGGACAGGTGGGCAATGGCCTCTTTGATGGCAGCACYCTCCTGTTTGCCCTTCAGGATGGCCAGGGCTCGCCAGCGGCAGTGGCTCTGCAGCAGCTTCCGATCCTCCTCCTGGAAAATGTCCAGGATTGGCAGGAGGCAGGAGGAATCTCCAATTCTGATCACTCTCTTCAGCAGCTGGAGGATGGAAGAGGGAAAGRCAGCAGAGGAAGGGTTGCATGAGGAGATGGGAGGTTGTGTTYAGCTCTGGTGAGACCATTGTGCCCTTCCCCCGCTTCCCCACTTTTGCTGGGGCTTCAGGCAGCCAAGGACCATGAATTTCCCTGATTTATCTCCTCAGTTGGACCTGGGGTGAACACAGGCTGGAGACAACAGGAGTTCTTATCTTCCCTCACCACCACGGCAGCTGTGGAAATAATTCTGGGCAAATACCTGGCACTGCCTGGTTTGCTTTGGGCAGCATCTGCTCCGCCTTGGAAGTAGAATGTTTTATAAATACAGGATGATTGCCCAAAAAAGAGAATGTTCCTGTGGAACAGAAGGATTTCAGTAACTCCTTTTGACCATAAAATCAAACCCAGTGAATGAATGGAAAATCAGGGAAGTGCTGTGCCTTTTTTTTTTAGTATTGTTATTGGGAATCTGGGAAAAGCATGGATTCACATTCAAAACTACTGTCCTCCTGGAGAAGATTCCTGCCTGACCTTTGGCATCTTTGCCTCAATAAGCACTTTTTTTACTGCCTTTCCAATGAAAATGAAATAAAAGGTGTTTTTTGTGCTCAGTAGGTAGTGGATCTTCAAATCTGAGCCAGAGAAGCCAGGAAAGAACAAAGTGATCCTGATGCACCAGGCACATGCTTCGAACTCATTACTGTCTCTATTTTATTAATAGATATAATTGATTGGCATCTGACAGGCAGGTGGGATAAAAGCATTTTGAAGAGAAAGTTTCATATGTTCCATGCAGAACTTGCAGCAGAAGCTGCAGATGGAAATCCAACTTCCAAGGGCAGAGCTCTAATAAAGCCACACCTTCATTAACAGCCCTCCCAAAGGCAGCAAATTACAGCAAACTTTTATTTTTCATTAGGAGTAGAGAAGCAGTGACAGCAAAACCTCTCTATGGATTAGCAGAATTTATGTGGCATTCTTTAAAAAATACAATAGTTCCCTCTGATGGCAGAGCCTGGGAATTCAGCTTTGTAATCCTGGGAAGGAGAATCAGTTTACTGGAATGTCTTTCARGGTTTCAAGCACAATTTATCAGCACTGGAGAAAGAAAACTGCAGACTGAAATTGGAGTTTCTGTGTTTGTGTCTTTCCTCTTCAGTGCTTTGTTAGGATAATCAAGGAGGTGGCCCTTGTGCCTTCTGTTCTCTAAGGGAACATTCCCAATCCCAWAATGTTGTCCCCAGGGAGAGGATGCTCTGCATGGTTAAAGTACTGAGAAATGCAATTAAAAATCACACGAGGAACGAGCTGGGTTTAACTGGGAGTCCTTTCATGGCCTTTTTGGACACAAATTCCTGTGTTTCTATAACTTTATGGTGTTATCAGCCCTGGATTTACATCTGAAAAGTTCTGCTGGAGGTTCTGCATGTGGGCTCTGAGTTTTGCTGTGTCACAGCTCTTTTCAGGAGCTTCTGACAACAAAGTTTACTTCTAAAGGGGGAATGCACCAAAAAAAATGAGTATTTATCTGTAATTTCACTGTGGTCTGGGACAAGCAGGAGGGAATGACCCTGAGGATGAGGCTTCCCAGGTGCTCCTTACCTGGTTGCCATCGTACACACAGCCTCTCTTCAGCTGCAGCAGAGCCAGCCTGGCCAGCACAGGAGCTCTCTGGGGGTTTCTGGAGAGMGCCAGGGACAGCATCTTGTGGGCTTCTTCCCCACGGCCCATCTGGTACAGGGCATCAGCACACAGGAGCCTGGAATCTTCATCAGAGCTGTCCAGCTCCACCAGGAGAGAAGCCAGCTGGAAAACCCCTGGGGCATCTCTGCAGTGGGAAAAACCCAACAAAATGAAACAAATCAAAATAAAACAAAACAAATCAAAACAAAACACCTTCGAGGTCAGGAATGTGCACAGCCCTGTTTCCTTTTTCTAAAAGGAAACTGCGCTGCCTCCTAGGTACCTCTTCTTCTGGAGCATCATCTGTCCTTCCTCCTGGAGAACCTTCAGCAACAATCCCCTCTGGTTCCACGGCACGTAGGACTTGATGGTGAAGATGGTTTCCTCCAGCTTTAACTGACAAGCTGTGATRTAATCCAGGGCTGTCAGGTAATTGCTGCCACCCGAAATCCGGATCAGCCCGCGCCCACACAGGGCTTTGATGCAGCTGCTGGGATGTGGGGAATCGTGTTCAATGACCTTCTGGAAGTCCTGCAGGGCTCCGTGGTGGTCCTGGGCATGGAGGCAGCAGAAGCCTCGCAGTGCCAGCAGGGTGTTGTGGTAGGTGCTCTGCTCCGCTGCCAGCAGCTGCTCGCAGATGTGCAGGGCGGCTGCAGGGTGTCCCTGCAGGAGGTGACAGTCTGCCAGGCGCACGCTGAGCTCCCGGCGGGACCCTGGGCAGATGTGCAGGAGCAGCTGGATGGTCTGGATGATGGGAGGGAGCAGCTCAGTGCCRTGGCTGCCCCTGAGCTCGGCCCGGGCACGCACGGCCTCCCTGAACGCTGCAAACTTCTCCTCCAGGGCTGCTCTGGCCTGCTCCTCGATCTGCTCAGTGTCACCGGGCGAGAAAAGCTCCTCAAAGCGTTCCCTTGCCCGGCCAGGGTCTGCTGCAAAGGCTGCTGCTAAATCCTGCACCATTTCCTGCGCCTGCCCTCCMAGGGAGAAATACCCAGCCGCCCGTTCCAGGAGCAGAGGCAGAGCTCCCTCACTGCTCAKCTTCCCAGAGGAGCAGCCCTCCAGGGCCGAGGTGCAGATGGCCACAGCCTCCTGAACGTGGCCAGTTCGCCGCAGGTGAGCGGCCCGCGCCCTGCACACCCAGCTGTGCCCCGGGGCCACMGCGGCCAGGAAAGCGTAGCAATTCCCCAGCCACTGCTCCGATTTTCGGCACCCTGGGCTCTCCCCCTGGCACTTGGAGAGGTGATCRGAGAAGGCCTGGATGATCTGGGGCAGGTGCTCCCTCTGCCTGCTGCACACGTGGGCCGCYGCCTCGGCTGGGTGCAGCACGAAGGCTCGGACATAATCCACAACTCCCTCCTCGACCTGTGTYCCTGAGAGCACCCGTGCCAGCGCTCTCAGCAGCAGCAGCTCCATGGAATCCCTGGGATCATCCTCCAGCAGCAGGCTGCACTTGCTCACCACCTCCTCCGAGCAGCCACGCCTCAACAGGGCCTCCAGCTCGTAAACCGAGGCCGCCACGTTGTTGGGGACGAGGGTGGAGAGGAAAATCGCAGCAATTCCCACGCTGAGCGACACCACGGCCAGGTTCCTGCTCTGGATCTCGGGGATCTGCCCCTGGCCTTGGCACCAGGCCTCCARGGTGGCCACCA
Organism: Malurus melanocephalus; assembly: GCF_030028575.1. Lineage (NCBI taxonomy): Eukaryota > Metazoa > Chordata > Aves > Passeriformes > Maluridae > Malurus > Malurus melanocephalus. Next base: position 159,357 of record NW_026623946.1, read on the forward strand.
CCTGCTCCTGGAAGCCGTGGCCCATGGAGGCGACTCTCTGCACCGCTGTGGGGGCACAGCAGCTGAAGGCAGCCAGGTAAAAGGCGGTGGCCGCTGGAAATTCCTGCTGGGAGAGGCGTTCGTCCCCTTCCCCGCAGAGCAGGGCCGCCAGCTCCTCGGGTGACATGTCCTGTGCTTGGGCCTTCACCGAGCACCATCACGGGG
>NW_026623946.1:159835-194583 GCF_030028575.1 Malurus melanocephalus
TGGAGCAGAGTTTTAACACAAAATCATCAATAAAGGGCTGTGGAGAACAGGTTTAACAGGAAATCAGCAGTGAGGGACTGTGGAGCAGGGTTTTAACATAAAATCAGCAATGAAGAGCTGCAGAGCACAAGTTTTTCTCCTTGGAGGGGCAGCTTTACAAAAKCCAGATGTAAGCATGCCCAAATGCTGTGAAAAGCAAGGGTTTGGCCACTGCCAGGTTTTTTGGGGATAAAGCCATGAGGACAGAGGTTCTGAGTCCCCATCCAGACAGGAATGCACCCACAGCCCCGCTCAGTGCTCCCTGTCCATACAATGAGCTTGGGATCCCACGGAGCTGAGACACCCATCCGATAAATCTTTAATCACCAAGGTCGCCAAGGTCGGTGGGGGATGCAAGGAGATGGAGTCACACCTCAATACCTCGCCTGCCCCTTACCTTTTCCCTTCGCCCGGAGGAAGGAAGGGAAGATCCGCTCTTTGGCAGCCCGCGGGAAAGCCGCGGCTCCGGCTGCTCCCGGGCCCGGCAGGTGAGGGGGGAGCGCGGATACCTGAGAGGGGACGAGCCCGATGGAGGATGGAGGGAGGGAGAGAAGGAAGGAGAACAGGGCAGGAGCCCTGCGTTGCCTGGAGACCGCAAACACTGCCCGGTGCGGGTGTCCCGAGGGCGGGGACGGACACGGGCAGCGGGCCGGCGCTGCTGCTGCCGCATCCCCGGGGAAAGGATCCCCCTCACCTCAGGGAAAGGATCCTCATTATCTGAGAGAAACGATTCCTCGCCTTGGGGAAAGGGTCTTCCTCACCTCGGGGAAAGGTTCCTCCTCACCTGAGAGAAACGATCCCTCATCTTGGGGAAAGGATCCTCATTATCTGAGAGAAACGATTCCTCRCCTTGGGGAAAGGATCCCCCCTCACCTCGGGGAGAGGATCCTCCTTACCTGGGAGAAACGATTCCTCACCTTGGGGAAAGGGTATTCCTCACCTTGGGGGAAAGGATCCTCCTCTACCTGGGGAAAGGATCCCCATCACTTGGGGGAAAGGATCCTCCTCTACCTGGGGAAAGGATCCCCATCACTTGGGGGAAAGGATCCACCTCACCTCGGGGAGAGGATCCTCCTTACCTGGAAGAAACGATTCCTCGCCCTGGGGATAGGATCCCACTCACCCTGAGGAAAGGATCCCCATCACTTTGGGGAAAGGATCTCCCTCAACTCAGGGAAAGGATCCTCATTATCTGAGAGAAACGATCCCTCACCTTGGGGAAAGGGTTTTCCTCACCTTGGGGAAAGAATCCCCCCTCACCCTGGGGAAAGGATTCCCATCACCTCAGGGAAAGGATTCTCCTCACCTGAGAGAAATGATCCCTCGCCTTTGGGAAAGGGTCTTCTCACCTTGGGGAAAGGATCCTCATTACCTGAGAGAAACGATTCCTCACCTTGGGGAAAGGATCCCACTCACTCTGGGGAAAGGATCCCCCTCATCTGAGAGAAATGATCCCTCACTTTGGTGAAAGGGTCCTCCTCATCTTGGGGATAGGATCCCCATCATCTTCAGGGAAGGATCCCCCTCACCTTAGGGAAACTAACCCAGGTTACGAACCTCAGCAGGACAAGTTATAGGGCATTTCTTACAGGGAACAGAAAACTCTGTAGTGCAACTGACTTTTAGCCTTACTCTTCTAATAATAAGCCTTATTTTTTGATTACAAATGTTATTTTTAATGGCAACCCTTATTTTTTTTAAATAAGAACCCTTATTTTTCAATAATAACCTTTATTTTTAAATCATTACCCTTTTTTAAAAATCATAACCCTTATTTTTTAGGAATGAAACAATTTTTAGCAGTAAGTCAACTCTGTACAGAGGGGTGTTTAGCCTGATGATGTCTCTTTAAGTCAGGGCCACTCCAAAGTCCAACTCTTTCCTTCTCTATGTTCCTTGACATTCAAAACAGAAAAAAAAAAACCCCTCTATGATGGATGGAGATTTTTTGACWTTTTATTACGAGTTTGCCCATTACGTTGATTTGATTACTTTCACTTTAATTACCCTAATTAGCCATCAAGACATAATTTAGCATCGCTGTCACATCGGGCCACAGGTGATATTGCCAGGAAAGACTCAAGGGCACGAAAGAAGCAGTTCTGAAATAGAAATCACATTAAGTGGAGCTGGGCTGATCAAATTCCTCTGCCCCTCCATGGAGGCTCAGGCAGAGCTTGTGGGAATAAAACAGGACCGGAGTCTCTGACGGAGCCTGGTCCAGGCTGCGAAAATCATTACCCATCATCTGACTCTGCTGCATGACTGAGTGGGCTGGAAGTTGCTTCCAGCCACATTTTGCCCTGTAGATATAGAGAATGTGAGGATGGCAGTGTCCTCCATCCATCATTTCCAGCTGAAAAAGTSCAGTTTGGATAAAGATCCTGTGTGCTGCCTGCTTTACATGGAAAGACAGAAAGACAGCAGCCACATTTTATTGACTTAAATTTCATGTTGTGTATCAACCTTAAATCAGTTTAGGTTCCTAACTTTGGACCTCGAAGGAATAAGAGGAGCAACATCTGAGGATCTCAAAGGAAAAAGGGAATATTTCTCTGTGGCCTGGTGTGATCCCTGAGTGTGTGAGTTCACCCAATGTGAAAATCCCAGGTGGAACCAGCAATACCACTTAAAGTCTCCTAAAATTCTTCTCGGGGCCCCTGACAATTTGCTGTGTGTTCTGTGGGGTTGATAAGACAAGCTCCTTTCCTAAAAGGGTCATAAAAACACAGGGGAAGGGGCAGAAGGGAAACTGTGGAGATGTTTATCCAAACATTAAATATTAAGTCTGCTACACACTCATTAAATAGTAACCCTACTACAACAGCTCCTKGGGATGTCTCTGATTACTGATGAATTTTTAAAGGGAGGTGGATAGGGAGGGAGTAAACACAACCCAAGTTTGCAAACTTTGTTTTTTTCCTGCTTTGCAGAGCAGGAGATGCACAAACACGTGTCTGTAACAGCCCTTTCAGTGACGGGGCTGAGAAATCTTGCACTTGTTCCTTTTAAATCTTCATTTAATCTTTAAATCACTTATTCCTTTAAATCTTGCATTTATCCTCAATGCCTGCAGTGTGTGTAACAAGTCCCTTTCCTTATGGCTTTTAAATTCCAAGTGTAGCCATGGCTGAGAAACCAGCAATTTGGGGTTGAAAATTTGGCTTAAAAATAGAGGAGGATGATCTTTCTTTGACAGAAATGAGTGTGATGGGGTCTGGTGTTAATAAAATGAAAAAATTGTTTATTTGGCAAATGTTTTTCACTCTGAGCACTACCTGGGCTGGAGAGCAGACATCAAATCCTGCTCTCTTTAGGCTGGTGTAAATGGCACCAAATTCTGCTTTCTTTAGCCTGGTGTAAAAAGTATGATCAAATTCTGCTCTCTTTAGGCTGATGTAAAAAATGGCACCAAATTCTGCCTTCTTTGGGCTGGTGTAAATTACACCAAATTTTGCTCTCTTTAGGCTGGTGTAAATGGTAAAAATTCTGCCCTGTTTAGGCCTGTACAAGCATTTAGGCTGGGGAATGAAGATTTTTGCCCTGGCTGATCCAGGCTGGGTGTCCCAGTGCCCTCCCCAGAGAAGCTCTGGCAGTGTGTGAAGCCACACGATGAAATTTCATCCAGAGGCATCTTCAGTTCCATGCCCTCAGTCTGCCAGTGGAACTGGGATGCTGGGAGCTCTGTTGCCAGCCTGGGGCAGGATTTGCTTCTCTCCTGGAGGGAATTTGTGTCCCCATGTCCCCAAAGCTGCTGCCCTCCCTTTGGGGCAGAGCAGATTTCAAAGGGAGATCTCTAAGGTTGGTTGGTGACAGATCAGCTTCCTACCATGGTTTGGGAGGACTGGATACGTGGAATATTTGTTTTCAGGATCTTTTATGTGCTGTTTTTATCACAGAATCACTGAGGCTGGAAAAGATCTCCACTCTCAGAGTCCAAGCTGTGACCCAGCCCCACCTTGTCCCCAGYMCAGAGCTCTGAGTGCCACGTCCAGGCCTTCCTCGGACACCTCCAGGGATGGGGACTCCAAACCAAACTGTCCAAACCTCCGAATTCTGGCTCAGCACCCGGGGAGGGACATTGGAACAGGTTTGCTTGGACAAATTCCTCAATATGCCAAGCAATGGCATTAAAAAAAAAATCAACACCCTCTGCTTCTGTTCTTCCCAGTACAAAGTGGCCAYGGTCACATTTCTGTGGCGTGATATCTGCCATGTTTATTTAGGATATAAACRTTTGAGGTGAGGATAGTGATGATGGGGTGAGCCTCAGAAGGGATTCCCAACGCTGCTGAAATTTGGAATAACAGCCTGTGAGGGATAAAAAAGGGGAGCTGTTAATGTTGCCAGCTCAGATTRAACAGCCCTAACCAGCTCACTTCATCCCTCCTCTGTTAACATTGAAGCTTTCTGCTGTTATTTCCCCTCATTCCTTCCCTGCTTTCCAAACAAACAGGGATGAGGGGATGTTGTTAGTGGATAACTCGTTTGGTTCTGCTGTTCCCAAGTCCTCTGGGGCCTCGGTGAGTTCATCAACCAGCCATGGCAACATTAATCACCCAGAAAAATAGCACGGAGTGAAATGACTTCTCAAAATGTCGTTGGGATAATTATCATCTCGGCCATTACATTAAATGCCACCATTTATAACTGTTATGTTTAAGTATGCAAACAGTAATTAACTTGGTAATGAACTGAGGACCCCTGTGCCTCTCTTCCCTCAGCTAATTTGCATGTTAATTATCATTAGCAACCAGGGAAACAAGTTATAAACAGCTTAATTAGCAGCTTAATCATTTTTACAAGAAAACGTGCTGCACTTTGATACACGAGCAAGAGTTGGATTAATGAAGTCAGATGAGGGAGTTCTCTCTGGGCTGGTCCTGCTGCAGTGCTGGCCTTGTTTTGGGGATTTTTTTTGGCAATTTTGGGCCTCCCAGGTTTGTGCCCTTGCACACCCCTGTGCACTCTCTGGGCCTCTCTGCACAAGGCTCTCTAAGCCTTCCTGATCAGTATCTACTTAAGAAATCCTAAATTTCCTAATAAAAACTAATTTACTTTATTTTTCCCCCATTTTGTTTCCTTTTTGGCAGAAATTTTCTGCTGATTGAATGGAAAATTTAGATAGAGTTTGATTATTTAGACATAATTTGAATATTAAGTGGTTTTTTTGTTGTTTTGTTTTGTTTTCTGTGAAGTTTTTTTTGGTTGCAGGTGGTTGTACTTCCATCCCCACAACTATTCTATAAATAACAATTGCATTATTTAAATTATAATATAAATAATCGCCAGTTCACATGCATTTTGAAGAATTTTTTTTCCTTTTTAAGGGTCTTTAAAATTACGCTCAAGAGGTTAGATGGAGAGCTGGAACTGGATCTTAAGGCCATAATAATTAAAGGAAGGCAAATCCAAATAAGAAGAAGAAATGAAGGCTGTGATTTATAGATTGTCCACTCTGTCTRGTGGCAGGTGCGGTGACCTGGGTGGATTTGGATTTAGGAGATTTTTCCAAGATCCTGGATGGATAAAATCTCCAGATGAGGCTCATCCTGTTCTTATCCCATGGATAAAATACCATAAATGAATAAATGTATAAAATTCTGAGAATTATTTCCCATTAGACCACCAAGTGAGCTTCTYGTTGGATCAGGAGTCAATCATTTGATGGGAAGCAGCAGGAATTTTATCATGAGATGGGAACATTCTGTCCGAGGAGKCTGTGGGGTCTGTCCCCAGGGATTTTGGGAATGGTTCAGATAAACATCTGCAAGGGATGCTTTGGGTCTTGTCGATGCTGATTTAGGACAGCAGGGAAACCCTAAAGTCTGGACCCTGGCAGTTCCTGGGTTGTGGCTGAGCATCCCTGCTGTTCCACTGGGACATTTGGGATCCGACAAAACTCATTTCACCGCAGCCTCGACCCCAAATCAGGGCTGATTTCCCTATTCCACAGCAATCTAGGGCTTTTCTCCATCCCGATGAAGATTCCCGATAAAGAAATAGGAGTTTGTGCCCAAATTCAGCCCAATGGCCTCAATTGTCACCTCAATGCCACCCCTGCCATGCCGGGCCTCGCCAGCAGGGGGGGCCAGCGCACCGCTGGAAAAAGGCAGGAATGGTCYTTTTTGGRAATATTCCCTACAATTATTATCAAMAATATTTCTTTTTCTTTGGCCTGATTGCCACAGAAGCAGGAGGCTTCTGCTGCCCAGTGGGTTCAGCGCGCAGAACTCGCCCCAAAAGGCTGCTTGAACAAAACCCTGACTTTTCTTCCAGAATGAAAATATTAATTATTATAAATTAATATTGTGGGCTCAAATGTCTTAAATATCTTTGCTTCTTGCTTTTATTTATTTATTTTTCACAGAGAAACAGATCTTGATTTTTTGACTTCGATGATTTTGGAAATTGAATTGATCTGCTGGCACATCACTGTCACTTTTAACTTCAGGAAAGTTTGCAAGGATGGGTGAAAAAAATCTGAAAGTTCCCAGCTCAGGCAGGCTGAGAGTGGCTATAACGGGTACAGTGAAAAACTGCAGTCCTTGTGGGTTAATGTGTAATTTTAGCAAAGAAAAGACAGCGAATGCTGGAAGGGGGATGAATTGTTGCATGAATCAAGGGTGGGAAGCAAAGCTGGAGAGCTCGGGAAGGGGGTGAAGGGGATGATTTACAGCAGCCGAGGGTCAGCCCCGTGTGTTTTATCTGCTCTGCCACTGCCCCCATCATTTCCTAGCGAGGGGCACTGCCCCTGGAACGGCAGCCAGCAAAGAGAGAGCTTCCTGTGCTATGTTCCATAAATTCTTTATCAGCTCTGTAATCAGAGAGCGTGGCTGGATGTTGATTTTGTTACGGTACCTGGAGCGAATCTCTATATGTTAATTTAAAGCCATAAAACTGCAGCTTAGGGTTTCGGCGGCCTAATTGAAACTTCCCCTTCTCGGAGGCATTCATTCCGCTGCAGAGGAATAATAATCATCAGGAAAGAAAGGGGGATGCAGATAAAACGAGAGTGCATTGTTCCCAGGAACMCATAAATGCCAGGGAAACCCTGGCACCTGGTGCCAAGCACGTGGCCGTGCCCAAAAATCCCYGCTGGACTTTCTGCTGGGTTTTACCAGCAGTGCAGTAGAAGTTCCATGAGATTTGGGGTCAGAAATGTGAGGTTTGGTGGGGATTTTTTTCCAGAGAATGTCCCCGTTTGCACTGTCCCTGCATGGGGAGCCCCAGAGCTGGGCTCAGCAGGGCCCAGGTCGTGGTTGTGTTTGATTGTCCCATTGATATTTGGCCTTTCTGCTGTGGAAACATTCGCCAAAACAGCTGGAGAGCAGAATATTTGTTCTTAAAATGCTGAAAGAGGTCCAGGCAGTCCCTGACAGCTGCAGATCACGTCCTGAAAGTCTCTCCCATCCCTCAGCCAAGAGTGGGGTGGGAGCATCACCCCAAAGGTRGGGCTGGTCCAGGCTGGCCACTGGGCTCCTTTCTGTTGATCTGTTCTTTCCTCAARCTCCAGGTGTAAATTCTACTCTTCTATACCCTCCAACCTAAGGGTTTTGTGTCCAAAAATCCCATTAAAACCCAGGCAGGGTGTGGGACCTCGTGCTTGGAAGCGAAACAGGAAGGATAAGACAGCAGCAGCTGCCAGACTGGGAGGCAARGGCTGGAGCAGATCAAAGGGAAAACTGAATTATAGATTGATAGATGCCTTTAGTTTATAAGTTATTAAGCACCAGGTAACAGGTTAGATTAATATTGTGCCTGGAGGTTTCTTTTTTGCTTCCTTTTTTTTTTCTTCCCCTTTCTTTCTCCTTTTTTAAAAATTGGAGAAAACAAAATATTTTTCTAATTAAGTAAATCTACAGTGCTTGCTAATGGGGCCCGTCTGTGTGCTTGTCAGGGCACAGGGAGAGCTGGAATAATGATTTTATTTTTTCATTAAATAGAATTATAGGCAGTTACTCAAAGCAACTGTGAGTCTAATTGAAAGAAAACCATTTCTTCTTAATTTACTTTCACGGTTSTGGATGATAAAAGAGTGTGTTCGCTGGAAAATTAAATAAAAAACACAACATGAGGAAGCTTGAAATAATKCTGCTCAGGCACAGGTGGGAAGAGGGAACAGTAGTTTCCCTGCTCGTTATTAGTGTGGATACCAGAGCTTCCTTTTACACCTAAAATGTGCGTTTTTGCTTTCTAAATTTTCCTTTCAACTTTCTCTTTCACCTTCCAGGACATCCCTTTGTTTTCAGTTTTTTGTCCACCACACTGACCATGTGAGTTTGGCCCTTCTGCAGGGTTGGATTTCCCCTTTCCCACCATGAATGGCTTCCCTTTACATCCAAAAAATGCATTTTTGCTTCCTCAGCTTTCCATTTAACTTCCCATTTCCCCTTCCCTTAGTTTTTCAGTTTTCCATCCACCACACTGACCCCTTTGTCCCTGTTTCCCCTTCCAGGTTTTCATTTTCCATCCATCACAYTGACCATGTCAGCTCAGCCCTTTTGCAGGGTTACATTTTCCCTCTCCCTCATGCATTGCAGCAGTTTTTGCCTCTATCCCAAAGATTCCTGGCCAGTKCAGGCACTGGKACCACTGGGATCAGCAGGCACGGGYRGGATGGGAGCAGRTGATGTGRGGARCAGCCCAGGACAGCAGAATCTGGGAGAAGCCAGGTAGGGAATTCAGCTTGGGATTGGAATCAGAGCCTCTCCAGGAGTTATTCCAGGGCCAGGATGGGGGCTGAGTCTGTTCAAGGACAATTCCAGTGTGTGAAGTCACATCCAGGAGGGATCCTGGGGCTGGGAATTGCAGCAGAGCTCTGCAAACCTTGCCTAGGGGAAAGCACAGCCCAGGATTCCCTCTCCTTCTTGTCACGAATTCTCTCAGCTCCAAGCACCAGCCTTGGGCTCCTGGGTGCTTGCAAAACCCTGACTTTTCTCTCCAGAATGAAAATATTAATTATTATAAGTTAATATTGGGAGCTCAAACGTCTTAAATATCTTTACTTCTTCCTGGACCAGGCTCCAAGGGCGCCTGGGATTTCCTAAAATCCAATGGATTGCTTGAATTTCTCTTCTCTCAGTGGCCARAAAATCTTTGCCCTTGTCTTTCTCAGCCTTAAGCAGCCCCAGGAAGCTCCAGGCTCTGCCAAATCCCCCAGCACAGGCACGGGAGGGGTTAAACAAACGGGAACTGATTAATTCCATGGGCAGGGTCYCTCCCCGGCCCTGGTGCCACATCTGGAAGGGTCACAGCAGCAGGGCCGGGCTGCAGCAGCCGGCACAGGGTCTGTTTCCACTAACCAGTTCTGCTACTTCTTACACTAAGTACTTCCTAAAAAAGGCCCTGGATAAGGTTTCACCGGGGCTGCCGTTAGATTTACGGGGATCCCATTTGCTCCAGCTCTTGGATTCACTCAGGCCGGGACAAGATTAAAACCAACCCTTCAATTTCCTTTTTTTTTTTTTAGGAAATGAACTGTGGCTTTGCTGCTAATGAAAGTCCAGAGACATTGAACTCATTCAGGCTCTCTGCTGGCTCTGAATGTGTTTGATGTGTCTTCAAGGTGCACCTGAAGGAAACAAGAAGTTAAAGCAGCTCTTGGTAATTAGCACTGGACATTATTTTCTGCCTTTTATCAATGCCTGTGCAAATAAGAAAGCCAGAGCAGGGCTTGGAGTTGTCACTTTGGGGAATGCTCAGTCTTTTCTGTTTGAAAATAAGATAAAGAAAATGTAGTGAAAACTTTCAACAGAACAAAACCCAATATCCAGATGCCTCCTGCATCTTTCTGTGATCCTGTGAGGCTGAAAAATCTGTTTCATTCCAGTTCCATCTTCATGCTGGCAGTACAAAACTAAAGAAGCAATTTCAGAAGAAAATTGGAATCTGCTCCTCTTCATCTACTGAAATATTTCTRAGGAATGGTGTTTGTAATTGAGAAGAGCTTTTGCTTACAAACTCTTCTGCTGCTGCTGCCATGAGGGATTCGAGGGAAAGAAATTCCCTGTGATATTCCTTGATCTGCTGTGTCTTGGATGATCCAGAGCCATGGGACAAGTTATTTCTATTTTTCCCACCAAGATTTAGCTGGGAATTTTCTGACAAAAAGGGTTTTCATTGCTAAGTGCTGGTTCAGCCAAAATTATTTTTCTTCCATCYCATTCCCAGAAAACACTGCCTTCTTTGTTTCCTTCTGCTGCTGGAGGATCTGGGCCTCTGGGATCAATGGTTCCAGTGCTGTCCCAGCACAAGCATTTTCCTCCCTTTGGAAAATCTGAAGCCTTCCAGGTAGTCTGGAGGAGAGCTGGACACCAYAAAAATCCCCATGGAGGCAAAGGAGCTGGGATTTTGGGATCCAGCTGAACTCTGATTTGCAGAGGACTTGCCAAAAGAAGGTTGTTGGGTTTTTTTTGTTGTTTTGTTTGTTTATTTTTCATCACTATCTGAAAGGATGGGGTGAGGTAATGAAAATCCCCACTCAATGGGCTCAGTGTGTTTTACTGATTACTAAAACTGGGAGGAACCATCTCCAGACCCTTGGAATTAGGTGCTTTTTGAGGTTTGGGAGAACACTTCCAGTCCATGTTGTTGAGATGAATTCAAGTGAGGAGATGCTGCTGAATCTCCCATTTTTACTGAAATAAAACTCCCCCTGGTTCTGAACATCCCACTGGAGTGCTCTGAGGAACAACCAATGTCCTGGGAACTGCCTGATAAATGCTGCTTTCAAAAATTTTCTTTTTCCTCAAACTCTTTAATACCTTCCTAATCCAAAGGACAATTTTTCTCCTCTATAATCACTATATTAAAATTTAATACAGAATATTAATATAACATACTTAATGGCAACCTGTACAATATTCTGCACTCCACAAACTCCAGGAGCTTGAACAGGGGAGGATTTAACTCTTCCCAGGCCCTTGGGGGTAGCAAAGATGTTTTTGTTGTTTTTGCCATGGAGAGCAAACTTCAGTGCTGGGAATGGTGTTGGCAGGTGGCAAGCRGGGAACGTGCCCTCTTCCTTTTTCTGGGATTGTTTCTGTTCTGGAAAATGCTCCTTCAGAGCCCATTTTTGTAGGGGATTYAGATGGCAAGAGGGAGAGGGTGAGGCTGTTGTCAAGGCTGTTACTGAGGTGTCTGTTCAATCGTGGCAGGGTGGAACATGGAGGAGTTTAGACTTTGCTAAAAACAGAGAACTGAGGAACAGAAAACTTTTAATTAAAAAATTAGAGAGGAGATTCTCAAGATCTTTGCTTTGTTCTTCCTGAAGATGCTCCAGCCTCACCCTTTTTAAAAGGGAATTAGCCCCCACATGATGAGATTGGCTTAAACCCGTTGTCGAAAAATTGTTTTAGAATTGGGTTTTTCAAGGTTTATATTTCCAATGTTAAACCTGTGGTCCACAACTTGCTGAGAAGGAAAACTCAGTTAATGTATTAACACAGCTGAGCAAAAGATGCAAAGTGCTGGACTTCAGGACAAAAATCTGTGTGGCTGACAAAGCCATAAAACCTCAGATCCACTTAGGGGGAAGAACACTGGAAACAAATATTTCTGTGCAGGTCTGGTTCTGTGGGTGCCTTTTTGCATGAGAGGCTTTATTGCGAGTGTGTTCTGAGGAGTTAAAAAAGGTAAAAAAGTGAGAGGCAGGGCTTTTTTTTTTTTTTTTTTTTTTTTTTTAGCGTGTTTTAGGTAAAATATTCTCACCTGGAAAAAAGTCTGTGCTGAGGTGGATTGAGAGGAAAGGAATTGGGAAAAGAAAATAAAGCAGCAAGCAGTGGGTGGCAAAAGGGAGCGGGGGACACAGCGGTGAGTGTGAGGGATGACTTGGAAAGGAGAGGGATGCTATTGAGGAGCAGCAGTAGGAAGGAAAAGGGGGGCTGAGGGGAAAAGCAGGAGACATGGTAAGTTAAGTAAATTCACATTTATTTCTGCAAGAATTTGCTTCAAACGCTCTTCCTGCCCTCGCTGAACGGTCGGTGTTTGGACGCCCTCCACGCCGGGGGAACAAAACGGCTCTGTTGGAGCACCAGGGGTGAAGCCTCGGTCATGGGCATGGCTGGACTCCTGTGCCCCACCTGAGGAGCACAGGGAGCTCCTCCAGACCTCCYCTGGCTCCTTCCTGAGCTTCTGAGCTGGGCTGGAAAACCCAACCCTGCTGCTGCTGATGGATCATCTCCAAATTCTCCATGGAGGAGCTGTTTCTGCGCCCTGATCACCTCCCCGTCATCCTGGTGGTGTTTAAATTCAGAATGAGCACATCCCCTGAAATCCTACCCTGCTGTGCCAGGGAGATGGGCTCAGAGATGGTCCCTGGGGACATCAGAGGCACTGAAAGGCTTTTCAGCACCAAGGAGGACAGCAGGGTTGCCCCCTGAGCTCCTCTCCCCGCACAGCACGGAGCAGATCGGTCCCAGCTCCTTGGRATTACAACCAGCCCATTGTTCTGCTCCGGGGGAGCTGCAGGGAACAATGGGGGACATTGTGAGATCGGCTGCTGGGGGGTTTTGGAGCGTGCCTTGTGCTGGGAGGACACAGAGCATCTGCAGGGTGGCTGTGGAGATGTCACTGCACAGGCCTGAGGAGGCTCCTCCACACACAAATCCYTCTGATTTAACCAGGATTTCCCATTTCCTACAGAATACTGCACGTTCTCAGCTCTAGGGGCTTCTCTACACAAAAGCTGTAGCACTTTCATGATCATAATTTGTTATATTTTTCCTGCTATGGACCCCAAAAACAGATACGTTGCATTGCGGGCATATCCCATAGGCCAGCGGTATTAAACCATATATATATAATATTTTATATTAAAACTGGTTGTTCTGGGCCACTCTTGCTAATCTCTTAWTTTTAAGTGTCAGATCTTTCCTTTAAAATACGTTATGTAGTGTATTTAAGAAAAGAGCTGATCCATTTTCTATGTCCATTAAAAAATACATTTTACTTCTATGGACCCATTAAGTCTTTTATACAGGAGAGCTGTAATTTTAAAGAAATTTTAGAGATTTTATTTGGAGGGCTCTGCAGAATTTATTTGGCTTTATCACCTGCAGTGAAAGGCTTTGACAGATAAATCCTAAATTTCTTTCTGAGGTGGGAACACCATCCCTGCCCCATGAGCTGGAAGAGAATCTTTCAGGAATACCAYCATGACTGGCCATTAAATCTAATATTTAGATTGATTCCTGTGGCAGGAACCCTCCTTCCAATGGGCAACTTCTCCCTTTGAGATGTAGGATCTGCTGGAATTTTCATTGTGGTTCTCCACCCTGGAAAGTAAAGCCAAGGCAGGAGTACCACGGCTTTCTGGAAGAGGTCAATCCCTTTGTGAGTGCACTAGAACGAGGGAGAAGATTTTAGAATATGAAAGGGGCATTTTTAGGAAATTTTTGCTCTTTAGGATTTGGTTTTTTTTGGAAAGAGCAGCTGATTTTTCCAAGTTTGCCACTACTGGAGGTTCTTTAGCCAGGGATGCTCTGAACAACTTGGTAGGAAATCAGAGCTTTTCACCTAAATTTCACTGATTAATTATCAGTTCCCTAAGGTGGAGGAGGCTGCAATGCGGGGTGTTTCTTACACCATTTACCTGTAAATTTCTGGTGGGCCCCGATGGTCACACAGATGGTTCAGAGGCAGCTTCCAGCTGGCTGACATTTCCCACACGCTCGGGGTGTCCCCCCGAGATGTTCCCCGATGTGTCACCACCACTCACGGGCTGTTTTCCCCGTCCCCCCACAGTTTACAGTCAGACAGAGGAGCACAATGGCAGTGCAGCTGCTCCCAGCCAGACACAAAGGTTATGGCATCGTGTACATAAGCAAGCTGTGAATGTTCCATCCCAGCCACCCCTCTCCTTCACCCTCCCACGCTTTTAAAAGCCAACAGAAGCAGAAACAAACAGCGAGCGCGCCTCTCGTCCYGGCCCTGGAAAAACATTTGGAAGCGTGGAGTGAAAGGAGGGATTTTTTGTTTTGCTAATTTGATTCCATTGCTGCAGCTGCAGCCAAAACCTTTGGGTTCTGGAAGGAGTTCAGAAAGTGCTGCTTTTTGGAAGAGGTCGTGTTTATTGGAAAATTACATCTTGCCCAGTAAAAACTGACAGTGTAAGTACTCCAGTCTATTAAAAGCTGCAGAGGACACAGTTAAGAGTTTATTTAATGATTGCTGCAGATGGGCTTTGGGAACTTGGAGGCCTGGCATTGGCGTGTTGGGTTGTTCTGGGAACACAGAAACCATCCTTGGYGTGWTTGTGACCCCTCTCACCCWCCYTSRTGCTTMAACCAGRACCAACTGCCACAAGCAGGCTYKGCCTGGTGACTTTAAYTYRTTTTTCCTGAAGAAAAAGGTGTCAGGAATCAACAGAGCAGCTTGGAGAGAGCAGTGGAGACACCACAGTTAAAAGTTTATTTAATGATTGCTGCAGTTGAGGTTTGGGAACTTGGAGACCTGGCATTGGTGTGTTGGATTGGAGATTGTGTTCTGGGAACACAGAAACCATCCTTGGTGTTTTAGAGACCMCTCTCACCCACCCTCCTGCTTAAACCACAACCAATTGCCACAAGTGGGCTCTGCCTTGTGACTTTWACTTGTTTTTCCTGAAGGAAAAGGTGTCAGGGATCAATCTTGGAGTGAGCAGTGGAGACAGCACAGCTGAGGGAGCCCAAAGCTGGCAGAGCTGGGATCCCGTTCTGGAAGTAGACGCTGGCTCAGGCTGGGGCATGACCCCGTGAAGTTTCCTGGAACTCTCTGGGCTATGGAACAAAAATACATCGTGGAAAGAGAGGGACTGCTGCCCCAGAGATGTTGGAGCTGACCTAAACCCCRTCAGAATGTCGTGAGCTATAGGCAGAGTTGGAACTGAGCCCTCACAGCGTAAACCATCCATGGCTGAGCTCTCCACRGAGGGAGGGAGGGAGTTCCCATCGAACCCTGCAGCTCCAGGGAAGGTCTGTTCCTCACAGTTCTGCCCATGAGGAAGGGAACAGCCCTCCCTGTGCTCAGGGAATCCTCCCTTTCCTTTTGCACCAACTGATGCAGAGCATCAGAAACCCCGAGCAGCTCAGGGGGTTTGCAGGGCTCTCACCAACACCCCCATCTCCCTCCTGCCCTTCTGCTCAGCCACATCCCCTGATTGGGGTGTGAGCCTTGGGCCAGTGAACGCCTCTGCAGCTGGGCCAGATGTTTGAGTGCAGCCCAACCCTGCTGATTTCCTCTTTAAATTCCAGCCCCTGCCTTTGCTGCAGTGGTGCCCCCATCTTTGGGCTTTGCCCCCTGTGACAAACTTTTCCCCAAGAGTTTGTTTGGTCCCACCAGCCTGGAGAGAAAGTGCTGTGAAACTCAGTGCTTTGTTTCTGGGTTTGTTGGGTGGGGGCTGAATGAGATTCCAGGYACCCACGGRGGTTCTGCTCCCTGAGACAGACCTAGTACAGGATCCTTTACAGCTGTCTGGGAGCCTGACTCTCCTGGAAATTCTCTTCTAGCCTATTCCACTGCCTCCTGAGGCCTGGGTAGAGCAGACAGACATTGCCTGTGCTTTTGAGAGGAGTGGCTTTCCCCTGAGCATCAGTTGCAGTTTCACTGCAGCCAGCAGAAAGCGCGTGTGTGTGTGTGTGTAAAGATCTTCACGTCGCAGCTCCTTAGGACCAATTCAATGTAATTCAGTTTTACAAGCAGTGCTAGGCTAAATCCAAATCAACATTGCTTTCAGCAGAATGCAGTTAAAATTCTTCTTGGCCYGCTAGCAGAGCGTGTGTTGCCATATTTGTCTCTCAGAAGCAAAATAAAAGATGACATTTACTGACAGCCTGCTTCCAAAGTGGAACGGGCTGATCTCACTTACACACAGAGGCTCTGGAGCCAATCCCTGATTGCTCCTGGTTCCATGGGCTGGAGCTGCCATCAGAATGGAACCTCTGCAAAGAGGAAAACTCATCTAGSAGGAGTCTCCTGTAAGGAGATGGGGATGTTTCTTTCAGGAGGGATATTTTCAGCTCAAAGGATGGAGTGGATTTTCTCGTGTCCTGGGCTCAAGCCTCCTTCCCAACCTGAAAAGTCTTCAAGGAAACTGTAATTCTGGTATTTCCATGACTGGAAACTGGAGAAATCCAAGTCAGCAGTGTGTGGACTATTGTGTGGCTGCTAGAACATCCTTGGGGAGCTCCCTTGGATCCAGAGTGCTCGCTGCTCACTCAAGCATTGCTCTATGTTTGCTAAAAATTCCTTCTRCTGTGGGCAACATRGACTCATGGAAYRGTTTGGGTGGGAAAGGAYKGTAAARCTCCTTCAGTTCCACCCCAAGCCATGGGCAGGGACAGTTYCACTGTCSTRGSTTGCTCCAARCSCTGTCCAGCCTGGCCTGGGGCACTTCCAGRAATGGGGCATCTCCAAAACYTGACTCAGMCATGACAGGGGCTTGTTTTCCACAGGAAATAAYCTCATTAGCCCACCTAAACACCCTCTTGCAAATCTATTTGCATCCTCAACATTAAACCTGGGAAAAAAGGGAAAACCAGAGGTGCAGGTGCACACAATTGTATTCTCTGTCCCTCTCTCCCTTGGAGCCCATCTTTGGATTTCTCCCACCCAGCCACTCTCCTGTGACGTTGTCCCCTCAGAGCAGGTGCCACCCCTACCTTAGCTCTGCAGTATTTGGGCAAATGAACAGTTGGGACAGCACTGGCTGCTCTCCTCCCTTTATTCCCAACCTCCTCGAGCCTTGCAACGTTACTTTGGTGATAAATAGTCCCAATAAATTCTTGAATAGGACGAAGATAGGCTATTCCTCATCCCAGCCGGGCTGTGGGAAGGTTGTAAATCTGGAACGAGAGCCATTCGTTTGGCTGGAGAATCCAAAGCCTCGCTGTTTAGAAGGATTCATTTCCACCCTCCCCCTCTGTTAATCATTCTCCAAGTCCTCATAAATATCCCGGGCAMAGGAAAAGAACGACCTATTCTTGCTGTGCCATAAATGGGTGGTGTCGTGCTAGGAGTTTTCACTCCTCAGCTCACAGGTGAGAAATTCAGCAGCAAACCAGAGGTTGTAGTGTGGGGTTTCTTGCTGACTGTGATTTCCAGGGCAAAAGGAGGTGGAATAAACGAGAACCTCTCAGGAGAGAGAATAAAAACATCCAGGGTCACATGTAGGAGTGTATTGATGAGTTTTCCCTTTTAAAGTATTGGCGATGCAAACTTAAAAAAATGCTGCACCAAACTACTTAATACCTCTACTAGTTAAACTTMAAAAGGCTCAATTATTTCATTATTTTATTAACTTTTCTTGCAAAACTTGAAGGTGGGATGGATTTTCAAGGTTGATTCTCAACTGCAGAAGGYGAAGCCCTTTTTGTTATGGAAGGGTGAGGTTTTCAGGCATTTCTTGAAAGCGTCTTCTGAAAGAGAGGGGAATAATGAGAAAGGAGTCGTGAGGATTTCTATGCTGAAAAAAGCCCACATTGTATTTCCATTATAAGGGAAGGCTGGGAGCACTCAAAACTAAAGGTGAGCAAGCTGCACCCAGGAGTAGCTGAAATAGCCACAGTTCTACTCAGGGCTGATTCCTTGAGGATCCAACTTTGAYTCTGCTACAGGTGGAGCTGCTGCTYGCTAGACCCCAATCCATGGGCCAAAAACCCATTATTCAATGTGTAAGTTTTTATTTCTCCCTAAAAACACCATTTTTCCTTGTGGGAATGGTTTCCCACCAATTCTTGACTTGAATTGTGTTTTGGAAAAACACTTTGAGTCTGTCAAAATGTGTTGTTTTCAAACTGTAAAGAGTGCTGTTGTCATCTTTCTGTGTAAATGAGTTTTTGTTGTTCAAAAGGAACAAAACAGTGAACTGAAGTAAAGGCTCTTAAAAATGTTCAAAAATGAATATTTCTCCAAAGGAGAAAAAAAGGAAAAAAATATAAGAAATTTCTTTCCAAAAGGAAAGAATATAAGAAATTTTCTGCTTTCTTTAGGCAACTAAATATCCTTGATGGTTTTGGGCAGAGAAAGGTGGGACTTCATCTGCCATCCCCCCAGAATAAGAACTGGGCAGGTTGGTGGTTCCAGAGTTGAGCTGTGCTTGTTTCGTGATGGGAGCATCTGCCCCTGGCAGCAACATCTGGTTCCTGGCAGTGGTTTGGTGGTTTTGGTTGCTGGCAGCCCAAATTGTGGAACCACTGGTGATTATGAAGACCACACCTACGATTTAATGTGACCACACTTGTCTTCTCTTCATTTTCCTGTCACCAGTTGGCTCAGCACTCTTTCATCTGCTCAGCTCTGGAGGAAAACTCTCTTCTCTTGTGTGACTTCTTGGAAAGGAACGTGAGGTTGGGAGGGTCGTTCTTGGAAAGCTGCAAGAAATCCWGAGTGGCCTTTGGGGATGGGAAGGAGGGAGGTCACTGTGGTGGTGCTGAGAAAGAAGTTCAAATGTACTCAGAGGGGTAACCACCACTCACACTTTGAAGCTGTGCAAGCCAGCAAAAAATCCTGGGAGCACGGGAGTTAYTCTGTGTGAATCTGCAAGTTATGAGAAAGAAGTGTAGAGAAAAAAATTTAAAAAGGAAGAGAAAGAAAATTATCTATTTTTCATAAATTGCTTGAGCTTCAGTGTTAGCGGGCTGGGCTTTACCTCGGGATTAGGAGCCAGTTTGGGAACTGGTGAGGGCTATCTTTGCCTTCCTYTAACCTCATTAACTCCATAATGTTAACCACATTCTTGAGCTGTCTGTGCCCTGCCTTCCTCCCGGGGCAGCAGCGCCCATCACCTCTCAAAAACATCTCTGTGAGCGCCTGGTGGGCAGCGCCAGCGCTGCCTTCTTAGCTCTCATTGTCCGTGCCCGCAGATAACCGGGCAGGTATCCCCTCCAATCCAAGATAAACACTTCCCTGGCCTCCCGTTCTGAAGCTCGCCACTGTGCCGGGCTATCGTGGCCTCTATCGCCTCCTCGCAGAATGTAATCCAGAAAATGCTTTCATGGTAACCTTAGACAGCGGCGAGCGGCGATAACATCTCGAGGCCCCCGTGACAGACAGGAACTCGCAAGCATGGAGTTAATAATGCAAACTTTCAAAAAATGAAACTGGCAGAAGGAGCCGGGGAGGGGAATAAAAGGGGCCGGTGTGGCTGTAATTGGGACCATGTGAGCTTCCTTAGAGAGGGATTAAGGGAAAGAGACAGGCCTCGCCCGCGAAGATTAGTTTCAATTAGACGGGCTGGAGGCGAAAGTCAGGACTTGGTGAAAGATTAAAACAAGAAGGGAGAAAGTTTCCATTGCTTTTGCTCCAGGCCTGCACAAGAGGGTTCAGTGAGATCATGCTAATTGAAGGCAAAGCTTGCATGGAAGTTCGGAAGAACTCGCATTAATTGATTCGATGCTGCGATTTTTTTGCCCCCCCTTATCCGCAGTGTTCTTTTGGGTTGTTCTTTTTTTCTGTCTTTTTTTTTTTTTTTTTCTTTTTTTTTTTTTTTTTTTTTCTTCTTCTTCTCCTTTTTTCCTCCCCCTTTCAAAACCATCTCCAACTTTTGCTGTGGTTAAAATGAAGAGAAGTTGTGGATGCCCCATCCCCAGAAGTGAAGGGGGAGCAGGGGACAGTCCCTGGTGCTGTTTCCATCTCCCTGAACCCCTCCCAGTTTAGTGTCAACCACCAGAACCAAATTGATGCTGTCACTGTTGCTGYTGCACAGCTGAGCTCCTGGTTTCACAAATTACAAAACATCTTCTCYTGACAGATTTGTTTTTCCCACAAGAAGATCCAATTTAGAGCATTATTTAAAAAGTTTCACTCTGAAATTTACAGGGTGAGAATCACCCAGGCTTGTGTTTTTCCCGGTTCTGAGGTTGAGCTGGGCAAACACGTGGTTTCCTYGTGGCTCCCATGAAAAGGAGCTCTTCAGGAAATGGGAAATGGTGTTTGAGTCCATCTCTGCCTGGCTGAATCCAGCACTGCTGTAACTGAGATCCTGGGGAGGAAATTCTGCTGCTTTTCTCCTCCTGCCTCCCTCCCCACTGCTTTTCCAGTTCCAGTGAAAAAGGAAATATTGGAATCACAGAACTTGGAATTGGGGAAGATGGGCTGGAGTCAGCTGGTGCAGAGCTGCTCTCTCTGGCACAGCCCTCAGTGCTTTGTCTGCTTTGCAGTGTTAAAATTACAATTACACCACTTCCTTCAAGGGGAAACTATTCCAAATATGAAAAGGTTTCCATGTTAAGAATTTTCTCCCTTTCCCCCTTGACAATACTGAAAGTTATAGGAAAATGTCTATCCAATCTTTCTATATTAGATCAATATTTTTATTCCATTAAACTCGTCTCTGAGGAACAAGAGACATCATCTTTTGCCAGATTTCTGTATCAAATTGTCACTCGGTGGTTTTTTTTTTTTTTTCTGCAGAAAACTTTGGAATTACAATGCCCAGTCAATTAGAGTTAAATGCATTTTCACAGCCAGCCAGAAAAACATTAGCACTAATCAAAACCATCGCGCCGACAGGGATTCCCAAAGAGATTTTTCTGTTTTGTTGTGCTTGGTGGAAATGTTCTCTCAGCTAGAAACATCAAAAGGCAACCACGAGCTTGTTCAGCTAAAATACAAGGACGAGAATGGGATCTGGAGCTGCGGGGGGATTTCAGGGATGGCAGTTGCTGTAGGATTTTTGATTCTGAGCTGCTCTCGGGGCTCGGCAGCTCCGGTGTCTGATCAWGCCTTGCCCCCATCCCCTGTCCTCAGCTCCACACGATGCATTTCTGCGTCCTGGTTCCTGCTGCATTTTTCAAATTCGCAATGAAATCAGATCCTGGGGCTGATTGCTCGGTATCTTTTCATTTTTCACGTCGGGAAAGGCCAACTGTCCCTGTAGGATCCCACCTGGCTGTGGGATGGCTGGGGGATGTTTCAATCAGGGAAGAGGACAAACTGCAGGGCTGGCACTCATTGTGGATCCCTGTGTGTGAATTTGGGATGGTTTCTTCCACAAAAAAAACCCCTTTTTTAATCACCTCAAGGCATCACAGATCCCCCTTCTTAGTGCAAAACTCAGGACATTCCAGCTGCAGCTCAGGGAGGGCTCTGAGGGTCCAGGACCTGCCAGCTTTTTCCATCCATGGAAATGACACCATGGATATTCCTGAAGCAGATTTGGACTCACCTGGGGTGTGAGAGGCTGCAGTTGGCTGAGTGTGAAAACCTTAAAAGTTCTAAGAATGGGYTGGTTTTTTGGATGTGAAAGCGCTGAGCAGAACTCATGGACATCCCCCACTACCTCTAAACTGGGCACAAATAGTGCTTTGTAATTCCAGAATCGCTTCTACATGGAAACATTGACAACATTCCAATGTTTCCCCGTTAAAAACCCGTATCCCTGTTTTCCTCTCCCCCACCCACCTCCCTCCAGCCTCTTTTTTTGGCTTTTTTTTCCCCCTTTTTTTTTTTTTTGGCCTGGAGTTATTACATGGAAGCCTGATAAATGGATGCTGTGAAGGAATGTTTTCCAAACATTGTAGGAACTATTAAGAAAGTGGTTTTCCTTCTTCCCCTTTTTCCTTCCCACACTCCTCCCCGCTCCCACCCCACAACTAATAGCACACAAATAGCACTTCATGTAATTTTGGCTCCTCTCCACTATTCCAGGCAGACTTCAGGAAATCTCTTGATTTATAGCTGGGCCATCCAAAGGCAGCATGCTGCCTGCTTCCTTCGGGGATGCCTGTTGGTGACATTTAGTGGGGTTGAGGTGCAGTATTTCAAGTGGGCAATATCCATATTTTAGTCAGATAACTCCGTGTTTATGCTCATAAATTGATTTAGTAATGAAATAAGCTCCTTTCATGATGCTTGCTGGCTTTAGGGGCTTTGTTATGGTATACTCAGACTTCCTGAAGTTTAGTTTACCAAAGCAGAGCCAAACTTTTCTGTCCATATTCCCACAAGCAATCCAAGGGAACTCAATAGGGCCATTCACATTAATAGGGAAAGCAGGATTTTGGGACCTGGTTCAGAAAGCCCCTGGAGCGTGTGCTGGAGGCTCAGTGGCCTTTGGGTTCCCCACTGCTGCTCTTGGCTGCCCCAAGAACATCAGTCTTGGGATGTTTATAGGGATGGAGCTTCCTGGAGCCCTGGACCTGCTCTCCTGTGGATGGGATGCTTGGAAAGGGGCTCCAGGCCAAATCTGAGGCTGCAGCTCAGTGGTTGGCCCCTGATGTGGGTTTTGTGTCCGGGAATTGATGTCCTTTCTCTGGGAAGTGCCACCAGGAGAATTCCCTGCTGTTTGGAGGGGTCCCAGTCCTGGGRTTTGGTCCTTTAGAAGGACAAGTTGGTAACTGGGCACTGGGGGCTGGTTGTGCCTTGTGCCAATGATGCCTTAGGATTTTTAATTTCTCTGTTTTCATGGATCTGTATTCTTGTGCTTCTCCAGTGCACAGCACTGAGCTCCTGTTCTCACATCTTTAGACAAAACAATTCCTCTCTGTGCCTAAAAATCAAAGGACACTTTGCTGCCTCAGAGCCCCAAAATGTGTAAACAATGGAGGATTTGGAGGAGCAAACTTGGGGGCATTGACATCATCACCTGAGGGTGTAACTGGAGARTTTGGGCCYGATATGTKAATGARAMAGAACTTATAAAAGGKGAAGATCTCRTGAYTCRGGRYCCATTTTGGGTGTAGCYTCAKGAGGAGGCTTTGTCTGCCCTCAATGYRYSAGCAGGCCTGGATKAAATTTGTCWGCTTTTATTCTCTTAAYTTKGTCTGGCCTCTSTTTCAGGTGAGCCTTGATAAGRCATCACCATGGAAAAACATGRAAAAACTGMTTGGGATTGKTATTATTTRAYTTGCATGCAYTTAACATGGATTATRTMAATTCCTTTTCAGTGAGTGACACAATTTTCCTTGTTGGTCTCTTCTCTTCCTTAGATGTCAAAAATTTGAGAGTCTTACTCCACCACTAACAGACATTATGTGGGTGACACTCACAGAGCATAATCCTTGGATGGATCTGTGCCTCTGACACAGGAGTTTTTTGGGAAGGGAAAAGGCCTGGGAGTTAATTGTGTGTTTGCAGAAAGGATCCCCCCTGCACAGAGCACAGAGATCCCTCTGGATCATTGTGGGTCAGAATAAATCAGGGATTTAGGTCTTTAAAAGATTCACACTTTGCTGATGGGCAATGGCAGAGTTTCCTCATTTACCCCGTGCTTAATTGAAGCTCTCTCTCCCTGAGGACCTGGGAGATCTTTCTGTAGGAAATGTGGGAATAAGTGAGGCTTGGGTTTGACTTTCCTTGGTGGGAGACAGGGCTGGCATTGCCGGGTTTGGCACGAGTTTTTTTGTGACATCTCCTGAGCTGGGCTGGTCCTGGCTGCAGGGGGAAGGTGTTTGAGGAAGGCAGAGTTAAAAGTTCAAAACCTGGGTTTTAGGCTTTCCTATCCAGCCTCTGACAGGGAATGAAATGTTTATTGCCAGATGTACCCAAATCCCTGCACTTCTGAGCTCAGACAATGGCTGTGACCCAGGATCAGGGTGTTCTAGTCCCGTTTGGAGCAGATTTGTTTTTTCTGCAGTGTTGTTCCAGAGATTTTAGTCCTTTTTTTACAGATGGGTGACCTGTGACATTCCCCCCTTCTGGAGATGTTCTGATTTTCTCCTTTATAAACAGAGGAAACACCCATTTCTATKAAGTGCTGAAGACAAGCCCCACACAGCCTTGGCTCTGCTAAGATGTTTAGAAGGCTCTCAACTTGAAGCTTTATTCTATATTATTATTATATCATTATTGTTATGTTGCTGTGGTTATTATTATTATAATCATTATCATTATTATCATTATTATTACCATCATTATTCCAAAATAACGTTATTGTGCCAAACTGTGACAATTTTTGACAATTCTGGGGCATCATCTCCCACTGATGCAGAGGGGATTTACCTGTTTCAAGAAGTATTTGGAGTCCTGCCCAGAGTTAAGAACTTTTTTATTGGTTTAGTCTTGTTTTGAAGGAAAAGAGTTTGACAGCACTGACAGGTATCTCAAAGCTTTTTAGGGGATGCAGCTTCAGGTTTCCTATCAATTTTAAAACTGTTTATCAGTAGGTAATATTTCTTTCTCCTATTGTAATTTATTTCTCCTTCTATTGTTTCTTTTCTCCTTTCTCATTCATTCTTTATCTTAAATGTAAAAAAAACCCCAAACATATGAACAGTGTAACAAAGGAGCTCATCTTTCCCCACAAAGTTCTCATATTTTTATCTGCTTTTCTCTCTGGRTTATGGCAGCAGGTAAAGCTTCTCCCAAGAATAAAATAAATGCTCACAGAGTTATAGAAAGCTGAAGGTTTTTAAATCAAACCTTGCAGTCCTGAAGTGGACAAAACTCTCAAAATCATGCTCCCAAAAACACACTGTGAGGGCACCACACTCAAATGTTTTTAGAGAAGTTTGAAGAGGAAGATTTAATGAAGGAACAGAAAGCAGGACAAACTCCAGAGACTGTTCCTGCAGAGCTCTGTGGGACTGGGGCCTTTGTCTATTGAAAAAAAAAAAATGGCCCCAAAAACCCCTTCTCGTCTCCCACTCCTCCCACRGCTTCAGCTAAATTCTCGGATCGTGAGGGCATGTAGGGAACAGCTGCTTATGATCTCTTCACAAGTGCTGGGTCATTGGTAAACAACCATCCCTCCACCCTCTCTCGGAGCGAGGAGGGGGGGAAAAAAAAAAAAATTATACAAAAAATGTATTCATTTTACCGATGATGAAGAGTAATGAAGAGCACGTGCACGCGGCGCGGGGAGAGAGAGAGAGAGAGAGGGGAGGCAGAGAAAAAAAATGACAAATTAAATCATGTCTGGTTTGACAAGCCCCTAAGTGTAACAGATCTGCACTTGTGCCGGCTGACAGGCGTGATTGATACCGCGGAGAGCTCGTCAATTTTTAAACACACGGCCACGAACAAAGAGCCACTTCATGGCCGGGCCTCGCCGCGCCGAGGCTGCCCGGGGTAAGCGCCCTCCACGCCGCGTGTTTGCCTTGGCAAAGCAACCCCCTTGCCCCCTCGCCGTTTGGACGACTCTATTTATTTTTTATGATCCTTAAAAATATCGTAACCCAGTCGGCTCGGCAGTCATTTGAGGTAATTTCTGGGCTGAACGGCATCTATTTTCTGGGCGGTTTTACAATAAACGCGCGTTTGCTGTGGGCCAAATTYTTTGTGGAGTTGACTGGGAGGGGATTCACGGATCCAGGAATTTCTAATAACTTAGGAAATCGAAACCTCCTGGGTGCTTTGGACCATGCCGTTTATAGAAGATATTTAGTGTGGCCAAACAACATGATTTGCTTTGGTTTGTGTATTTTTCTTTATTTTTGTGTGTTTTATTTGTGTACAAACCTACCAAGGCGGGCTGGGTTTTTTGCGGGCGAAAAGCTTGATCCGAGATGAACTTTGAAAATTTAGATCTGAGCAGGTCAAGGTGTTAAATATAATAAAGAGCAACGTTATAAAAAGAGCCAGAGTCTTTAATTATCGATGATTTGCTAATGCACYACATGAACAGTTTCTATGGAGCTTTTAAATGCATTAAATAGGAACTGGAGGATAATGGATTGCTTGATATCAAAAATGGCTCATCAGTTGAGACCAGCCAGAAGGATTTGTGATGGCACAGAAACAAGCACAAAACCCCTGTAAGYATCCCAGAACATGGATAATTCTGTGGAAGGAGACAGAAGTGCAAGAACTTTGATTTTGAAGGGCTCAAAGCAGAGTTTGTGGAGGAACATCCCAGCAGTGAGGGGAGGCAGTGACATCTCTGTCCCCTCTAAGTGCCCTTCACTGTGTTTTTATGTTGCTGTGAGTTTATTTATTAGCAGGGAAGGAGAATCAGCCCAGATTTAGCTAAATCCATGGTGTCTGTAAATCCAGGGCCCTCYTTTCCTGGGGTTTAGGAGATGCTTCTGTTCCTATCAGCTGTGTCTGGGCAGGGATAATTCTGTGATCCAGGCTTTCATTTTCTGTATCTTTACTACTTGTCCCRGGYYCTTGGCTCCATTAAGGGTGGATGCCCAACTCTGTTTATTTAGGCCTTTTTTAATCTGACATTTCCAATCAAGCTAATTCATCCGAGAGAGACCAACCATCCTTTTATTTATTTTAGCCTATTTCAGCAAGGTAACCCAATCCAGACCATCTCCATATCTTGTTTACAAGAGCAGCCGTGGTGACAACATCTGTCCTGTGTAAAATGTCAAAAAAAAAAAGAGAAAAAAAAAAGAGGGGGGAAGAAAGCTTAGTGGAAATTGTAGAGGTATCAGAGTTGTTATTCAGACAGATGTGGCAAAACACATTGGTCCYTCCAACTCAGGATATTCCATGATTCTGTAAATCCTGTGCCCARGTAGAGGAACCTGTGGAGGAAATGGTTACAAAAGGGGTTTGTTTATGAGGAATAATGACAGGATTTTCCTGACGTGACTGATCAGATGCATCAACAAGAGAAGGTAAAAAGGAAGGGAAAATGCTGTAAAAAAATCGGGTTTTGGGTCCAGTGTAACTGAACAGGCAGAAAAGGGGCTGTGATTATTGTGATTATTTGCATATTGAGCTGTTGTAGGTTCTGAATGGCTCTGAGGGGATTTTACACCTTGCTGGTGCAAACTGCTGGCTTTAAATGACTCTGGGAAGTGGCTTTTACCATCCAATAAAYGAGGGGAAGTCTGACAGAGCCCCGCTCTGGGTGGCAAACTCACACCAAAACGACATTTCAAGCACAGGAGGGAGTCTAAAGAAGGGCCCTGTCGGGGTGACACCGCTTTGTGTCCCCAGAAGGGAGGGAAAGCTGAGCAGCTCCCAGCCTGGGACACCTGGGCAGGGCTCGATGGCTTCTCCTGATCCCTGCTGATCCCAAAAAGCTCTTGGATTTCAGAAAGAGGTGAAAGCCTGAGGAATTTATTTGTCACTTGAGCTAGTGATGGCCACCAGGAATGGAACCTGCAGAGCCCATTATTCCTTGCTGTTGGGTGGGGGGCTTCTGTTTAAATTCACTGCTGCGCCATGTGTGGTTTGATATCAGCTCCCTGCTGGTGGAATTCTCCTCATCAATTATTATTATTGGAATAATATTTATTGATATGGGCAGAAGGAGCTGCACATCAGGGATGGCAGCAGCCCATCCTTGGCTCAGCTCTGACCTACCCAAAAGAACAAACCCCATGGGAGGAGCTGGCAAAAATCTGTTTGTTCCTAAATTTTGGGGAATTCAACACATACCCATGCCGAGCAATAAAGAAACAATTATTTTGTGAGTCAAGATTAAAGTGTCTGTGTTTTATCAAAAAGCCATTTCTGACAGAAAAAAAAAAAAAAAATTGAAAATCTGACAAGCATCTCTTTATTATTATGTCTGGAAAAAAATGATGTTAAATTACAGAGAGGRAGGATCGCCCCACTGATCCTTCAAATTTCAACCAAACCAGAAATAGAACTGATGGAAAAACACTGCAAATATCAAAGCCAAACATACCTGAGAGAGCTCTTTAACAGCATTATAGCAGAGCCTTGTGATACACAAAAACCAGCCCCACGTGCTCCTGCTGCTGCGTGACAGAAGAGATTAAAACAAGATACCARCAGAAAACTCGATCGATACGGGAGGAGCGGGTGGGAACTCCTGGAAGGAGATTGTGAGATAGCRACAGCCTGGAATAAATCCAAACCCAATCACAGCCTGGAGAAATTGGCTTTGTGTTTTTCCGTGTTTTCTGTAATGCAAACCAGCGTGTGAGGGGGTGAGGGACGTGATTGTCATTAGGGGAAGCTTTTGCCAGCACAGTAGCTCAGACACCAGGGGATAATGCATTACATGCTGATGCTTTCCAGGACTGTGATTCCACCAGATTCCATCATGGGGATGAGTTCCTGAACCACGCTTTCCCCTCTTGGCTGTACAAGATTTTAAAACCCGGCCCTAATTCACCTTTCTGCCATCCTCAGGTTTCACCGCTGCCCTTTGAGGTTGCGGGAGGGGGTTGGATTTCAGACAATGGGGCAGAACAATGGGGAAAGCGACCCCTCGGTCCTGTTACAGCTTAATCTGAAGTTTGCGTGGCGCTTCAAAGGTGCTGCACTCCAGAACACCCACAGAGATGAAAGTGCCTGGCAGGGATGTGCATCCCCTCCACCCTGTCCTGGGTCTAGGCCGGACTCAGGAACYRCTGAAGAAGCTCAGGATGATGGGGCTGATGGCCTTGACAGCAGCAGAGCTATGTTTAACTAGTGCCACTTTGGGATCCAGGGAGATAGAGGAGCTTTGCCCACTCGTGGCCATAAGGAGAATCCCGGTGTCGAGCAGCGGTGACACCGCGACTGGGTGACAACGAGCTGAGCCTTTCCCCACTGGAATTCCAAACTCACACAATAAATTTGGCTTCCTGTCCTCGCTCCTTTGCCACCAGACACGGCCACGTTCCACTTCAGAGGGAGCAGGTGCTGATGGCTGCGAAACCCGAGCCCAGGATCGATTGTAACGCATCTTAAAAACTGCTGCTTGCCAAGACGGGAAAGGSAGTCTGCAGAACGAGATTTTCTTCYCTTAGACCTGGAAAACCTGGTGGTGTCTGTGGTTTTGCAAAACCTCTCGTACTTTATTTATTTTTGTTCCTCTGCTAGCCCTTTGGGTACAGATTACTTTCAAACAAGCTGGTTTACTGTTTGCATAACACGGGCTTAAATTCAGTTAGAAATAGATCATTTTTCAAGTAAAATTCCCCAGAAAATAATTACACGTATTTGGGGGTGTTGGGGAAAACATCAGAAATCTTTCTTGCTAAAGTCTGGTGACACCTGGCAATTAAAAATAAAAATCCACTTCACGATCCAGACCTTCCTCCTTCTCCTTGGGGACGAATTAAACTGAACTGCAGAAGTTTCAAACATACTTCTAAATCCAGCATCGTTTGCTTCTGGGTAGATTCTACATTCTACAAATTATTCCTTCCTGRGAAAGTGTCTTGGATTCATATTAATGAGGATTCCATGTCTGTGGTTAGGGGAAATTCAGTCTTGTGGCTTAAGCAGCCTCAGGACTCTCATTAAAAGTGCAAGAGGTTAATAATCTAAACTAGCAGTTAACTAGCTCTGGTCAGCAGAGCGTTATTGCTTTTGGCTCGGGTGTGCTGAGCTGGTCCCTTGTCCTTTGCGGTGCCAGAAATGCAGGTGGAGACCAAACCAGGTGAGCTGCAGATGAGACATTTCTGATTTTGGTGCTGGGGAAAARCTGGGAAATGTTTGGAGTGGAAAGAAGAGACTGATGGAAAAATGGTGTGTGAGGAGGGAGGTGGGAGCCCTGGGGTGAGCTCTTCCCTCAGGTTTGTCCTCTGCTGGGTTGAGATCCTGCTCCAGCCAAGGGCCCTGCACAGGCAGCTCAGGCAAAACCCTCTTTTTTCTTTTCTTTTTTTCTTTTTTCTTTTTTCTTTCCTTTTTTTTCCCTTTTCCTTTTTCCTTTTTTCTTTTTTCTTTCCTTTTTTTTTTCCCCTTTTCCTTTTTCCTTTTTCTTTTTTCTTTTCTTTTCTTTTTATTTTTTATTTTTTTTTGGTGGTAATAACAGGTTGTTTTACTGCAGCACAATTCAAATATCAGCACTCCCAGCTGTGCTTGGCTCTGTTTTGGGAGGCGTTTCCTGTGTCCAGCGGATCAGAGACACCTCCTGACAGAAATGATGGAATTCCAGAGCTCTGGTCCAMCCTGCTGCTCCACCTGGGTCAGGTTCTCGGGGCTGTGGCTTGAAACCCCCCGAGGGCAGCCTGTGCCAGGGTTTGGCTGCTGCCCTGGTGAAATTTGGAAATTCCAGCTCCAGCTGTCCCCTCCCTGCTGCCCCTCTGCTCCAAGGCCCCATTTCTGCATCCTCTGCTCAGAACCAGMGCTGAGCTCTCCCCTTTGCCTTCTCCTCATCCCAAAAAGAGCCCCCTCTCTCCMATTCTCCCTCTARGTCACACCCCACCCYGTCCTTTGGTCYTTCAGTCYTCTGGTRAGCCCYAAACTGGACACAGTGCTCCAAACCCAACGGGAAAAGTGGGAAAATCTCATTTTTCTGACACTGCTGGCTTCATCCTCACCAGGACAATTTGGGATGTGGTTCCCCTACCCACCTACTGTCGCTGTTGTGATGGACTGTGACACGAAATAACAGACACAGATAGAAAAATACGACTACAACTACAACAACTACAACAACTACTTTATTATGGGGTTGAGCCCCTTTTATCTATTTAGCAACAAGTGTATACTAAATCTTCCTCATTTGTGGCAAACATACATTGGCTAGTGAAGCAGCTGCTTTTCTACTCGTCAGCACATGATTGGTGGGTTATTGCTTCTGTCTTTTGGGCATCTCTTTCATTGGATCAACATTCCATTTTCCCTTTCCCAAAGGCAGCCAAGGTCGTGTTGTTGATAGTAGCATGCTCCTCCATGCAGGTTGTTAAACTCYCTTCTGTTTCCCAGAAACTCTCAGGCATACACTGTTATTGGTCCAATTTCAGATTGAGCTCTTGTAAGGCTTTCAGCCTCCACAACCGATCACAGGATTGAGTTCTTTGTGGGTCAAGAGCCTGAAAGGATCAGCTCAGGTGCTCCTGACATTGAAGAATTGCTGCAGGAAGGGGAGGGTGAT
Organism: Malurus melanocephalus; assembly: GCF_030028575.1. Lineage (NCBI taxonomy): Eukaryota > Metazoa > Chordata > Aves > Passeriformes > Maluridae > Malurus > Malurus melanocephalus. The sequence goes on from NW_026623946.1 coordinate 190,530, forward strand.
CACAAATTGGCTCTGTCCTTCCGCAGCCCGTGGAAACTTTGGTTTTAATTGCACATACCCCAAGCAAATTAAAAAGAAGCAGCCAAATCAGTTATAGAGGCTGGCTCCCTCAGTGTCCTGACAGCTCCCAGAGGCCTCTCCAGAGACAAGGTTTGGGCTGGTTTCTGCCACATCCTCTCTGCCTAAATTTAGAATGGTGAAGAGATTCTAATCCATGAGAGATCTTCGTGCAATTATGGAGCAGACTCTGTTCCCAGTGGAAGAAACAGGATCAGATACCTTAAAATAATGCCCTCTTGACTTTTAATGTGTTTATTTTGAGGATCCAGTTTATTTTAGCAGCTGTCTCCTGCTGGAGCATCCATGGATTTATACTCTGGCCTTTTTGGAGAAGAGATCCCCCAAATATCCAGAAAAACACATTTCATTTATCATTGTCAATGATTTTTTGGGAGGGATAGAGAGGTTTTTGCTGCCTGGAGCATCCATGGATTTATACTCTGGCATTTTTAGAGAAGAGATCCCCAAAATATCCAGAAAAAAATCATTCTATTTATCATTATCAATGATGTTTTGGGAGGGATAGAGATGTTTTTGCTGCCTGGAGCATCCATGGATTTATACTCTGGCATTTTTAGAGAAGAGATCCCCAAAATACCCAGAAAAACACATTTCATTTATCATTATCAATGATTTTTTGGGAGGGATAGAGATGTTTTTGCTGCCTRGAGCTCTCGTGCCTGYGGTCTCTGCTGTCCCAAARGCAGTTTGGGTTTKGTGGGAGCAGGGGGAGGCTCAGGGGGTGCTCACAGCGCTCAGAACACTCGGGACCCCCTCRCTGATGGGGTTTGGGGCTGCTCTGAAGCCTCTCTCTCCTTCTGTCAGGCTCTGCACGAGCCAAGTTCCCCTTGGGAAGAAGTGCCTGGGACTCCAGCCCAGCCATACATCTCTGTCAAAATCCCTATGAATAAATTAACCTTTCTAAAGATTAGTGCACCCTAATACCTCGGGGTTTCTTTTCTTGGTTTTATTTATTTATTTATTTATTTATTTTTAATGGAACAAATGCTAAAAATGCCTTGACAGAGCTGGCTGGGGTTTGTGCTGTGGAGCATCTACAAGGGATTATGCAGTGAGTGGTGTTAAAGGCACCAGCCCTGGCTTCTCCCTTCCCCTGCAGCAGCATTCAGCCATGGCAAAACAGACATTTTGAGTAGGAAACCCTCCTAAATTAAATTTAGGCAAATAATGAAAAAATCCTAAGAAATCCTCTTAGGTGCTTTTCCCTTTAAAACACCTCAAATTCAGCCACCCCACAGCACTTCACCCCGGTAGCTCCCCAGACAAAGGTGTGATTTGAAGATTTTGGAAGCTGCACCAACCCTGGGAGAGCCAAAACTTCGGTGGCCAAACAGAACAATGGGCTCAGTGTCAGCAGCCCAAAACACCCTTGTCCTGGAAGCTTTTCCCTCTTTCCCAGCCCTTATTTTGGTAGGACAGCCCAAAGGGAGGTCAGGTATCTGTGGCTCCATTCTCCTGCCATTGAATTTCTGGAATTGATCTGATCCTTTCCAGGCGGCCAGGGCGGAGGGAGCCATTCCAAAGATGGCAGGGAGTGTTTTGATTTTTGATCCTTTTGAGATGAATTATGGGGAGGAAGCTGTCTGCTATCAGAGGAATTAGTCAAATTCCTTGTCAGATGTGCAATCCCATTAAAAATGCATTATCTGTTTTCAAAGCTTAAGTGTGGGTGTTGGTTGAGAGTCTTTAAAATATTATTGTAAACTTTCACTGAGAAARAGTATTCCCGAGTCTTTCATGAGGGCTAATCCCACTTCAACTCCCGTAAACCATCGACTTCTGGGGTGGCCTTCACCAGCAGAGCGAGGCCAGAGCAGGCCATTATTCTGGGAAAATCCCCCTGGAAGATGCCCACGTTTGTTTTATGATGTTGTGAGCAGCTCCCAGCGTCGAGCTGATTTGTTCTGRTAACGATTCCGCTCCTCAAATTCTCCTTTTGCTTTCCTGCCTGACATTTTGAGCTCGAAAAACTCCCCAATCCAGGGCTGACCTAATCCTGAATGAAATCCCTGACTCTGCTGCCAGCAAAGAGTAAATTGGTGACTCTGAAATGGGTCTGTCCCTAACCTGAATATTCCCAATGTAGRTGGAAGGAATCTCAGTCAAAACTTTGAAGAACGTATCCATGGAAGGAAGCCACAGGATCTTCTGTGAGGGATTAACAGCATTTCCTGGAGCAGTTGGTGTCATTCATTCCCTGGAACACACTCCTTGAAATTATTCTTATAAGCAGATAAAGGTGGCATGTAAAAATCTCTTTTTAAAGTGTCTGTTAGTTGCAGAATCACGCAATTTTCCTGGTTTTTTTTGGTTAATTTTTGACATGTAAATAGGATTTTCAGGAGAGTCTCACCAATTCCTGATGCATTTCTGCATTTCCTGACCCTCACAACCCCAGCATTGCTCCAGTTGGATTTACAGTGGCCATGGCAGGTCATAAAGGATGTTCTGGGGCCAGCTGAGCTCTGTCCCASAGGTTATTTCCCGAGACCTTTGCTCACTGGAATTATTAGCAAAGAACAGGGGTGATTCCATCACTTTTATTTSCTTCTCTGAGCATAATTGGGGTGGCCAAGAACCTACAAATCAGGCTGTGTGAAAAAGACACATTTTAATGATCAAAAAAGAGGGTGGTCACCTTTTTCAAAGGAAGGAAACAGCTTTGGCTGGCAAGGTCTCCTCTCCAGGTCAGTGCCAGCACCGAGGGCTACGTTTCATTGTTGATTTTTCTGTTCCACATGAGGATTTGGCAGAAAAAAGGCAAATTCCTCAGGTCTGGCTGGGTGCTCTGGCTCTCACAGTGACCGTGTTTCCTGCCTGCATCCCTGGCAGGTGACTCATGTTCTAGAACAGCTCCAGCCCTTTGTGTCACTGCAGGTTAACAGAGCCCAGCGCTTATCTCCTGAAATTCCTAAAAATTCTGGGTTCGAAGCACTTTTAACGTCGTTGCCGGTCCAACTGTTAATATATTTTGCAGACATTCAAATATGAAAGCAAAGCACATCAGGAGTATTTGGGATATTGTGYTGTCTTTGAGGGCTTCTAAGGTGCTTTGGTTTTATTTTGGTGGTGGCTGAACGCCCCAGAGATCATAACTGGGACCTGTAAACAAATTCTGGAGAATGGATTAAATTTTTTGGGGAGGTGAAAATCAGCATCGCTCTTTCTTTGGCCAATTTATATAAAAAAATCAGCCCAAAATCAGAGTTTAAAGAGTTTCTCCTCTGCTAAAAAAATGAAAGAGCACCGGCAAATATCCCCCTCCAACCATCCAGACTCAGCAAGCAGCAGTTCTTCAGAACCTGAGCGAACTTTTACCTTGCAAAATTCTTTGCAGAGCTGACATTTTCCCAAGAATCAGCGGCAGAACCCTGCCTGACAATGCCCAGACACCCCTGCAACTAGGCCAAGCCAGAAAATCAAGAAATTTCCGTGGATTCTGATGGCTCAGCAGAGAACATGTGGCGCTCAGGCTTTCCCCAGCCCCACGAGGCGGCKGCGAACGCGAGTTATGCAAAGCCGCGAAGCAGAGTCGGCGGCACTTTCACGTTTCCTCTGCTAGAACGGGGTTTATCTCCAAATTTTRTGTTATTTCAACAGAGTGGAGTGTTTACCATAAATAGCAGGGCCTGCAGAAAGGCTGCTGGAACGCTCTTCCCACTGCGAAGCAGCGGCGCCTCAAGCCTGAACCAATTTAGGSGGAGGCGTTGGCCATCTGATTTTAATATCAACAAGCGGAGAAAATTTGTGAGTGGGCTGCTGGTGGCACCTGCAACCCATCAACACGGCTCAGGCAACAAGGTGTCAATGCAGGGGCGGAATAAAAACAYGAATTTGGAGCGTGAGGGAATCACTCAGCGGCGGGGAGGTGTTAACACGCGGGAGAAAAGGGAACCCGGCGGGGAAACGCTGAGATTTGTTGGCAATGGAGGTGAGAGGGGCAGGAATGTGGCACAGGGAGAGCCCCAGGCTG
>NW_026623946.1:195058-197647 GCF_030028575.1 Malurus melanocephalus
GAAGAGAAGAGAAGAGAAGAGAAGAGAAGAGAAGAGAAGAGAAGAGAAGAGAAGAGAAGAGAAGAGAAGAGAAGAGAAGAGAAGAGAAGAGAAGAAGAGCTTTAAAATCCCTTCCAACCCACCCAATTCCATGAATCTGGGATTCTCTGGCTCAGCCAGCCTTGACTTTGCAGAATGCTCACCCTCTGCACTTCAGAGGGCTCACCCAACCCCTTTGACACCTGGGGACATTCCTGTGCCCTCAATCACCTCTCTGCCCATCTGAAACAGCCCCAAACTCTTTTCCTCCTGCAGCTGAACCCCCTTGAGCCCACCCTTGGCTCTGCCACTCGCCGTTTCCTGTCACTGGCTGTGGCCTCTCCCCTGGAGGTAAGAGCAGAGCCTGGCTCTCTCCTCCCCAGCGGTGATCTGTTGTTCTGGCATGCTGTGAATGACTGGTTTCAGGCGAGTCTGTCAGTGGCCCTTGCCAGCAGCCAGGTTTTGCATGTTTGCTTTGGGAACATTTTGTGGTCGAGTGGCTGTGTTCCATTCCACATGTAAACACGGGCGAAAACTCACAGTTAGCAGTTCTAAACACTTGGACACCGGTCAAAGGGGCTACTCCGCTTCTCTTTATTCCATACACGCAGATTTTGCATATGAAGCACTGAACAATTTCGTAGCAGGAATGCCCGAGACCTGCCAAATGTATGTTTTTGTTCGWTTTTATTTTTTRAAAATGCCTAGCACACAAACTGAGCCTTTCTTTGGAAGGAGATATCGAGAAAGCACAGCTTAATTGACTCTCAGACTGTTCAGCTGGAGCCATGTCCAAAAGCAAAGCTCGCACTGGAGGCCACTTTCCACTCTTATTTGCATGAGTTGAAACCRCAGCCACTCCCCAGGCGGCCGTGCCAGTGTGGCTGGAGATTGGAACGGGCTCTTCAGCTATTTCCAGATTTGTTTTTTTGCTCTCCCAGTCATCTGATTGCTCCCARCGATGCCAATCTGGTCGTGGCAGCGCCAGGGCCTCGTGTCTGCTCAGCGTTTTTCAAAATCCRCAGCTTTTCCTGCTTTTTCCAACATGAATGTGTTGGGCTCTGTGTGTTTGGGTCACTTCAGTTAATCCCCTGGATCTTTTTGTTGGAAAATATACTAGTTTAAACATTTTTGTTTAACTTTAGTCACAGATCTTGTTTGCTTTTTGTCCTGGGGGAAAGTGTTAAGATTTTTTTTTCAGAGYGTTGTTCTATCAGGTGAAGTTTGATGAAGTTGATGTTTCACCAGACTGGGAGTGGCACAGAAGATAAAGATTATTAAGAGCTATCAAAAAACTATCAACAGCCATTTGATGGAGCATCAGCTCCGAAAATCACCTCTGGTGTGGTCAGAAGCACTTGGTCTAGGAAAAGAAAAATAAAGAATTAATTAGCATCAGAAGCGAAAAAAATCCAGATCTAAATAAGAATGTAAATACTGAAAACTGCACAACATTGAACCAATGAACATTAAACYAATAAAGTTCTATGAGTTTTGACTGTATAAAGTTTTGAGAAAATTGTGTAAAATCCATGTGTCCTCATGTGTCTGCACACCTSAGCTATGTGGMGATGAAATGATTTCTGTGGCACATCCTGGCCAGAACAACAACCTGGCCAGAAATAAAGTAATGCCTTGAATTTCTAACATTAAACATGTTGTTGGGGAATTTTTGTCTTTCCTGCAGTTTTGGTGACAATTTTTTCAGGACCARCCYCTCAAGCACTGAGCTCACAYTCCTTTTYCACACTCAGGAGAAATGCTGATGTCCTTACATGCATTTACGGTGAGCTGACATCCAATGTGCAAGGAAATAATTTCTGTTTTAGCTTTAAATATGTCCTTTAGGCCTCCAAAATTTTCAGGTGAGGGACTCCTGAGCAGCCCAGCTCAGCTTCTCAGGAATCTGCAGTTTAAGGGAACTTTTTGGCTCATTGAACCCTTGTGGTTTTTCATGCCCAGCCTGGAGAAGCCTGAAGATCTCTGGTAGCACTTGTTGGTGCTCCACAGCTTGTGTGCTCACATGATGCTGGCAAACTGCCTCACTTCCAGCTGCTAAATTGCATTCAAAGGCCATTTTAAAAATACTTTCCTAATAAAACTCGCCTATAAAAATAGTTACTATAGCTGCTGCGAGGATGTTCTAGGAGCCGGTCCAAAAGACAGTCCCTGCTGAGATGAGATCCACCCTGCTAAAAAAAGCTGAGAAATTGCAGTCTTAGCAGGATTCCAGCAGCAGCAGCAGCAGCAGCAGCAAAGGAAGTGTTAATCAAACATTTTTGGTTAATGAGCGGTCAGTGCTGCTGCTGATGGCTCAGATAAGGGAGCGGGTGCTCCTTGGGTTGGGTTTTGGAGCTGTTTCAGTGTTTTACAGCTCGGATTTGAGAGTAGAAGAGCCTGGACTGATTGAGTGAGCGATGCTTAGGGGATTGTGGTTGAGGAGTTTCGCTGTCCCTGCCCGTGGCTGTGCTTTCCCCGGGCTCTGGGATGGGGACACAGCTGATCTGTGTGTTTTTTACTGCCAGGGAGCTGAAATGTGCAGCTTTGGCATTCTTTGATCACGGCAGACAG
>NW_026623946.1:198157-202293 GCF_030028575.1 Malurus melanocephalus
ACTTTTCAAGGAATTATTTTTATTTTCTCAAAGTGCAGCAGAAACTGTGGGGGCTGACTCTGAGCTCGAACCTCTCATTTCCCTTCTCATGGTGGCTCTACCTCAGCCCCATCCACTCAACTTTAATTTGATTCTTTAATTTATCTTTCTGTTATCAGTGAGGAAAACCCCTCTGGGATTTTCTGACTCGTGGAAGCCTCTTTTCCTTCCCCGCTCTTCATCCCAGGGCAGGGAGATGTTTTTCTTCATATTTGGCCATGCCTGGTGCTGATTCCAGCTGCCACAAATAGCCCAAACCTTTTTCTTCATCAGATTTYTTCCTTCTGTGCCATTCTGGTGGCAGACAGATCAGGATTTTCTGTACAGGAGGGACAAAGCAGCAGAAGGAGCAGCCAGGGAGCTGCTCCTGCTCCATAATTTGTCCAAAATTGGGCACTTTTGTGTGTTTTCAGTGAGGATTTCAGGGCAAACATTACAGGGACTCCTCCTTTCCAGACTGAAGCCCACACCAGGGATAAAAGTGCAAATCTCTATGCTTGTAATTCTGAAAAGCTTTTTACTGTTCTGCTCCCTCCCCCCCCAAAAAAAGTGGAATAGTTTGATTATGCCCTGGAAAGCCAGCGTGGTTTTTCTATGAGTCTCTTTAGAAATGGGTGATTTTTAATTTTTTTTTTCTGTATCATCCTCTCCTTGCTCTCTCCTTGGCCTTTTCTTGTGATTTTCACAAATCTTGCAGCATTTTGTTTTGGGGTGAAATCWAACCTGGGACATTTGGGATTGATGCAAATCAAGCAACACGAAGTGCAGAATTTCTGCCTTTGGAATGGGCTCTGTTGTTCTGGCTGCGAGAAGAAATTGCCTCATTTGGGAATGCTAAAACATTGATTTCTAGTGCTAGAAAATTGCTTTCTGCAAATTTCTTTTTTTTTTTCTTTACACTTACCTGGCTTTGAAATGTGTTAAAATGTAAATTTTTAGGCTGCTAATTGASCTGGTTTAGCAAAGACCCAAGATTGCAGAAATGGTCTCCAGGAATGGTTTTCTTAATTTTGTTTTTTAGGAAAAGTTGTAGCACGGGAAGTGATGTGTTTTTTTTTTTGGTGGTGAAGGGGTGATTTTTAGAGAATTCAAAATGAAATAGAAGAACTCTTCCTTTCTAATTTATTTAATTCAGGTGTGGGCATCCAGAATGAGATTTCTCCATCCTATTTTCTAAGTATCTTAATTTTTGATCTGTCACAAGAGGCATAACACAGAGGGATAGCATTTATTTCATCCTTCTGCCTTCCTAGGATATAAAACTTCAGCCTTTTGAGATCATTGACTAAACAAAACCTGTGTAAAGCTGATTCGTCCCAGATCATCCAAATTAAGAACAACATTATTTATTTAAACTGATTTTTTTTCCTGCAGTGCCGTAAGTGTTGGCAACACGTATCAGCTTTAAAGGAATATTTTTGCTTTTCCTTGTGTTTGCCACTGCAAGTGGCATTGAGGACAAGTTAAAATGTGATTTTTATAAGTTTCCATCACTGAGATGCCCGTATTTACTTCAGTGATGCTCAGCCTGCATGGAAATCAATAAATATTTAGGATTACACTGCAAATCTGCTGTTTTTAGCGCGATTTCTTGCCTTGAAATCACGATAACGCTCTCTGCCAGTAGGTGGGGTTCCAATCCTGTTAAAAATAAAAAACCTCAAACCTGGGAAACCCTGTCCACGCCGCTCCTCTCGCACTTCCCTCCGCAAGCTGGCCACATCTGGAAATGTTTGATTTGATATAGTGTCGTTTTACATTGCAGAAATGAGCGTAAGCGGTTTCTTAACCCACCAAGTGAGAAACGCGATCTGGGTTTTACTACCGACCCTTTAAATAAAAAACAGATCGCTTATTAAACCATTATCTATCAAGGATACGCGGGGAGGGCTGGAAATGTCCCAGGATCGGGAGCGGAATTGGAAGGGACGGATTTCTGTCTACTGTCCGGCCCCGGTGGAGAGCAGAGCTGAAATAACTCACAGGAGGGGGAATAAATGTGGGGAGAAAGGAACAAATTCATCTCTTCTCCCCAAATCTGCCTTGGCTTTCACCATTTCCATGCAGGGAATTGGGACAAGGCAACAATTTCATCTCCTCTCCCTAGGTCTGCCTTGGCTTTGGCCATTCCCTTGCAGGGAGATGGGAAAAAGGAACAAATTCATCTCCTTTCCATGAGTTTGTCTTGGATTTGACCATTCCCATGCAGGGAGAAGGGAAAAAGGAACAAATTCATCTCCTTTCCCTCAATCTGGTTTGGCTTTGGCCATTCCCATGCAGGGAGATGGAAAAAAGGAAAAAAATTATCTCTTTTCCCTCAATCTGCCTTGGGTTTGACTGTTCCCTCTCAGGTCCAGGGCGTTGCTGATAGCAAAGTGCTGAAATGTGTTACCAGGTGTTGAGTGTGATCAGGGCTGGGGTAAAACCTTCCCTGCTGAGCAGGAATGAGTCAGGGAATGTCAGGGCATCCCAAATCCCCCCTCAGTGCATCCCAAATCCCACATCTGCATCCCAAATTCCTCTCAGTGCATCCCAAATCCCCCATCTGCATCCCAAATACCCCTCAGTGCATCCCAAATCTCCCCTCTGCATCCCAAATTCCCCTCAGTGCATCCCAGATTCCACCTCTGCACCCCAAATCCCCCTCAGTGCAGGGAAAGGCAGCGAGAGGAGCCAACTCCTGCCTTTCAAACAGGGTTCTGGAGTGCTGCACCCTCTGAACGTGGCACCCTGTAAAGCCCTGGGTGCCACAGCTCATTTCTGAATATTGCACCCAAATCAGCCCCTTGTTGTCACCCCTCTCGGGGTGATGTCCACAGAATCACAGAATCAGAAATCACAGAATCACAGAATCAGTCACAGAATCACCAAATCACAGGAATCACCAAATCACAGAATCATTACACAATAACAGAGTCACAGAATCACCAAATCACACAATCACAGAGTCACAGAATCATAGAATCAGAGAATCAAAGAATCACATAATCACAGAGTCACACAATCACTGAGATACCCCCAAAATCCCACCCTGTGATCGCTGGACATTCCCCGGGGAGCCTGGGCTCCCCCTCATTGTTCTGGCATCATTCAAACATTCGAAAAGATCATTGAAACACCCCAAAACATCATTGAAACATCAAAAAACATCATTGAAACATCAAAAAACATCATTGAAACATTCAAAAACATAATTCAAACATTTGAAAACATAATTGAAACATCCAAAACCACCACTCAAACATCCAAACCATGGTTTGTCGTCTTTGGGAATATCAAAAAGTCCCATTTGTTGGGAATAAAGCAGGATTTACTTTCTGCATTAGTTAAGGGCACTTCCTCTCCTCGGCCATCCTGGAGGGGACGGATCTAAGGCAGAGCAGAGGAACTCTTGGTAACACTTTAACAGGRTTTATTCACTTTGTTTGCTTGAATAAACAGCAGGATCCTCAAGCACCTTCTCTGCTGAAGATTAACAAGGAACTTGGTTGCCTGATGCTGTGTTTTCATCATATTGTGGGTGACTTTATCTTCCAATTCCTTCACAGATCCCAAATTTTATCTTTTTTTAGATGGCAGGAGGGGAATCGACCCTGAATTTTGTGGCTGTATTGGTGAGTTCCTCAGCTCGTGGGTTCCTCACTGGTTTTCCAGCTGGTTTTAAAGCCAGGGAGGTTTTAAAAAAATTCTAATAGGTTTTACTCAATAATTCTGATTTTTGAAACAAAAACCTTGGGATCCWTAGGTTTAATTCCAGCCTGGGGTCATCCTCTGCTAAACTTCTTCCCTAACCTTATAGATTCTATTTATAACCCAAATATCTTTGGTTTTTTGTACAAAAAGTTACGGGTTTTACTCAAAAATTCTGATTTTTGAAACACACACTGAATTCCTCCCATTGAAACTTTTTCACTCTCAAGCATCTTTTCATGCCTGTGTTGAAAATATTAACAGCCTGTTTGTGAAAGAGAAAAAATAAGATTCCGTGTCCGTATGGAAAATGACTGAAGGGTATGGACAGAATTAGGGCCTGCCTGTTGGAACATTAACGGATTTGTCACACTCTTAGTCCCAGCTAATCCATGCAAAGTGGGGAA
>NW_026623946.1:202395-220660 GCF_030028575.1 Malurus melanocephalus
TCTTCCTCTTCCTCTTCCTCTTCCTCTTCCTCTTCCTCTTCCTCTTCCTCTTCCTCTTCCTCTTCCTCTTCCCCTTCCCCTTCCCCTTCCTCCTCGTCCCCTTCTGCTTCCCCTTCCCCTTTTATTTTGTGGGGTTTTTTAAAAATTTTTTTTTTCTTATTTTTTGTTGGGATTTTTTTGCGTTTTCTTTTCATTTTGGGGGTATTTTTTTTGTTGCTTTTTTTGTTTGGTTGGTTTTTTTTTGTTTTGTTTTGGTTTTGGGTAGGTTTTTTTTTGGTTTTTATTTTTTTTTGTTGTTGTTGCTGCATTCCAGTTCCAATCCTATCTGTTAACATCCCAGCTTGGCTTCGCTCCCTCCCAGTTTGATGTCCCAACTTTTCCTTGTTAGCACCAGGAAATCACAAGCTTACAGAGACCGATAGCCAGTGGGCCTGGGGTGGATTACAAACAAAAAATCCCAGATAAGATCATAAATTTAACCCATCCCTGTGATGTGATCGTATCAGGATTCGGGAACGTCTCAAAGTTGTTTCCGATTTTCAGCCGCTTCATCYGGTTTCCATCCACCCCAGCTGTGAGCAAAGTCCTCTTGCGGTGGACTTTAATCCGTGCCAGCCTGGGCTTGGAAGAACCCTTCATTTCTGTTATTTTTGTGTTAGAAAAATGGATTGAAATGCTTTGGACAGGATGGATTTTTCAGAGAAGATCAGCTCAGGCACTGCTGAGGTAAAACTGACTCACGAAGGAGAGCGCACCATGGATTTCCCAACCTCCCACTCCCTCCCTGGGCTTTGGCTGTGTCTAAACCAATCCAAAATGGTGTTTTCACACCCTGAAAACCTGTATTTGAGGATTCAAAATGGTATTTTCAGCATTTTCACACCCTGAAAGTCATGGGGAGGAACACGTGAGATGAAACCTGTACTCACAAATTCAAAATAGTACTTYCACACCCTAAAAACCTGTACTTGAGAATTCAAAAAGGTATTTTCAGTATTTTCATGCCCCAAAAATCATGGAGAGGAACACTGGAGATAAACCCAATGCTTGAGAATTCAAAATGGTATTTTCACACCCTGAAAACCTGTACTCAAGAATTCAAAATGGTATTTTCAGTATTTTCACACCCTAAAAATCATGGGGAAGATTTTATCACTGGAGATAAAACCACTACTGGAGAATTCAAAATGGTGTTTCCATGCCCCGAAAATCATGGGGAGGAGCACTGGAGACAAAATCTCTACTTGAGATTCCAAAATGTTTTTTTTTCACACCCTGAAAGTCACTGGAGACAAAACCTTGAGAACCCACGGAGCAGAGCAGCTGAGCCAAACCCACCGCACTCCATCCCCGCGTACCCCAACTCCGCGATCTTTCACCCCCATTTCTCCGTTCCACCGAGAGTCATTCCCTCTCCTCCTGGAAAACACCTCTTCTCCATTTTTATGTGCATCCACCACCCCAGCTGCCATCTTTTCCAGTTGGAAATGACTGCTGGGCTGCAGCCCCCCGTGCCTGGGAGCAGATTGAACTCTCAGCCCGCGGTGGTGGCGATGCGCTCCCATCCATCCGCCGGCCCCCTGGAACCAGGTGATTTAATGTTACTGTGGCTTTAACGGCCTCATCGCTGCTCTGGCTGCACAGTAGTTGTCTCCTGTGTGACTGTGCCTGGGAAAATCTATTACTGGAGTGCCATTAATCTGAGGCTGCCGCCTCTGGCACTTTCTGACTCTTCTATTTAATGGGCCTCTGCTTCCGGAGCTCTGGAGACATGCTGTTTTCCTCTCTTGATCAGCTTTGTTTAATTATCAAAATATTTGATGCAGAAAATTGACATTAGTTGTGAAGGTTCCTGCCTTCCTCCTGCTTTTCCTCCTCCTCCTCCTCCTCGCAGCTCTCCCTCCCGGCGCTGCGGTGACATTGAGATCTCGGGCGCGTTCCGCCTTCACCTTAAAATAGAAAATCCCTGGGATTGCTGCTCTGGGGAGCCACAGGTAGCTGCTGCTTTTGTCTCCTTTCTGYACAGGTGAAATTGCAGCTGGAATGGCAGAAAATCTGGGAAGAGGGAGCTCTGTGGGACCCTGAGCCTGGATCTAGGCTGAGCTGGCCCAGCAGTGAACGCTCTGTGAGGTTCAAAGTCGTGGAAATCCCTGAGATCTGAGATTCCCACTCTCCTTTCCTTCTCCTGCTGCCAAAGCTGGAAGCTTTAGGGGTTGCAGGGGTTTCAAGTGYGTTTTGTTTACTCAGCAACACTTTCCTCATTCCAGGGCTTTAGAATGAACCAATATTTATGGTTAAAACAAAGATTATGGGGTAATTCTTGTGCCATATATATCAGTATCTTCAYGGRYAGARAATTCCTGCASAAGTCYCYACWTTATSCCAAAAATCCATCAGTACTAAGAAYGAAAATTCAGATAAAGTCTGTTATTGCTTTCACTGGGTGTCCTGAGCTGCTGGAGCAACTCTCACATGGAAGTGGTTTCCTGAAATGATGGAAAATTCCCTTTTTCCAAGCCCAACTCACCAGGTGTGGTGCAGGGGAAGAGGGGAAATGTCTGGGCTCTGCTCTTCTCCCCAGGCCAGAGGAGCTGCTGCTTCTTTTTGGGTTTTGAGTCTTTCTTTTTGAGTTTTGAGTCTCTTCTTTTTGGGTTTTGAGTCTCTGCTTTTTGGGTTTTGAGTCTCTGCTTTTTGGGTTTTGAGTCTCTGCTTTTTGGGTTTTGAGTCTCTTCTTTTTGGGTTTTGAGTCTCTGCTTTTTGGGTTTTGAGTCTTGTCTTTTTGGGTTTTGAGTCTTTTCTTTTTGGGTTTTGAGTCTCTTCTTTTTGGGTTTCAAATCAGCGTCTCCTGGGGCACAGAGGCAGAGGAGCTTTGAAGAGTCTTCCCAAGCTGTGCCACAATCTGGGTCCCTTCTTTCTGCTGCYTCTCCACAAAATGCAATAAAAACTGTGAATTTCTGAGATTTGGGGCTGCTGGGAGGTAGATCAGGGCAGCTGTTTATGGGATGATGAAGCACAAACACCACTGTTGGGCTGTTTCCTCAGAAATTTTCCTATTTGCTGCCCTGGACTTGGCTCCTCACTCCCAACATCCAACCACCACCAAATTTCTCCTTCCCACCTGCTCTGCTTTCTTCACAGGACTCAGACAGGCAGAGTGAAGTACAGATGTGGCCCATAAATGTTGCTCARCTCACAATTACGGTGATTTTCAACAAGTAAATCCCATCCCAGCAATAATTAYCCCCTTTTACCAGCAAAACCTTTCATGCTGCTGTCACCCTCAGACTGGGCTGAGTTTCTGTTTGATGTTCGTGGAGTTGATTTGGCTCGCTCTCTCTATAAATATTTCCATTTCCCTTCATTAATTCATATTAAAAGAATTACATTTGTTAATTAATTCCTCTTAGAAGGCTGTCAGAGAAGCTGGRGTGTTTAACCAAAGCATTTTGCGAAATATAATGAAAAATAAATAATATTCTGTGGGAGCCTGGCTCCAATTTTGCAGAAGGACACGGTTTTGATGAGGAAGMTTCTGGGCATCAGAATATTTTCTGCAGCCAAAGACAAAGGGACGCTGAAGGAAGAGGTGACCGGACACAGGAGAGGTTTTTTCCCTGCACAGATGATTTTGTTTTCACCCTATGCAAATAGAAACAAGTCCAAGGTCTCCAAACTTCACTGTGCTGGGTCAGAGCTTTGCTTGCAGCTGCTCCAAAGGAAGGGAAGTGGCTGGGCTGCATTCTCACCTCCCTCCCAGCTGGTGGTGTGCTGATATTTCCCAATAAATACCCAAAATGGTAATCTTTGGGCTCAGATTTTCAGCAGATTTTCAGCAGAGCTCCCACTCTGCCTTAAATGAARGGGTAAATTCATGATTCACAAAAGCCTTGGTCCTTGGCTGAATAATTAAAAAAAAAGGAAGGAGAAACAAGGTTTGTGGATTCTTTCCACCTCTTTCTCCCCCTCTTTGCAAGGTTTAATCTTGTGTGGTTTAAGCTCCTCAATCCCTCTCTCCCACTGCTTTTACCCTYGGAATATTTTTGTGGAAGTCAGTGAAATCACCAGTGTGAAATTCTGGAATAACCCAGGCCAGGCGGCTCTGGACTTGCATAAACGGGGAAAGAAAATCAAATTCAACCTCTCCCTGTGAATAACCACTGCTAAAACATCCCTGATAAACCCCTGTGCTGGCTGGGGGCTCCGAAATTCAAAGCTGCTCCTGTAACRGGCGCTCAGCTCACGGCAAATTTGGGCAGCGGGAGCACCTCGAGCTTCATTTACACCACGAGTGAAAACAACCGTAAAGATACAAACCACCAAGGTGCAAAATGAGCTTTCCAATTCATGAGCACAAGCCACCACGAGTTAAAAACCTCTYGGTTTCTTCGCTGAGTGCCCCAGGCGATAGTTTTCATCTATATTTCTCCATGGTCAGAAGTCAGAGCAGACCACTGCTATCTAAGACCTTGACTTTTTTTYCCTGACAGTTACAATTATTACAGCCCGGGGGACTCATTTTCTCAGTCTGGCCACCCGCTGACCTAGCCTGCAACCAGAATACACTTTAAAACAAACAAACACCGGCTCAGCTCCCCTCTCCTCCTCCTCCTCCCCCCAGCCCTGGAATATTTTCACACCGCACCCCTYGCAGAAGGATATTAGCCACTATTGCTGAAGGCACAATCACATTATCAGCACCATTCTCTCTCCCTTTCTCCCTCTCCTCCCCCTGAAGATAAATTTTTTATGTTGCTATTTTCTTCTCTTTTGTATTTGGCACTCGATATTTACGTGATAAACTGCAGAGCTGCTGCTAAATGGGCCCTGATACAACTTAATAAATACATAACAACATCCAGCCTGCTCGGCACTGCCGTGTCCAGGGCTCCTCGGGATCCTTGGAGATAATGGCTGCTGAATGGAAGTTAAGCCTTGGTGGAAGGAAAACAGATATTTATCCTGGAATAATTAATGGCATGGAGTGAGCTGGCTGATAATCCAGTTTGTTCTGTTTGTCTCTCCCTCATCGTGGCTGTGTTGGAGCATCAAATTCCTTGGGATGAATGTGTCAGGAATGCACAAATCACAATTTTTTACCTGTCTGCTGTTGTCTGCTGTTGCTGCAGCCAGGGAATGGCCTTTGGCTTTCTCAGGCCAGATTTAAGAGAGAAATCRGTGGGAGATGCCCCAGTGAGCACAGCAAGAGCAAATCCAAGGATTGGGCCTTACTGAGGAGAGAATGAAAGGGGAGAGAACAAAAAAGACACTGATGGAAGGAGAGATGCCAAGTTCAGATAAATTCTCCTGTCATGGAGGTGTCTCACTTTCACCTGAAGGGCACAAACCTTTCTCTGTTCCCATAGTTTAACATTTATGAAGTTTTTTTCCCAAACTTTAGGATCTTTAATACTTTTCTTTGTATACAGAAAGCTATTTCACATGGGCAATTTCTTACCACACAATGGACAAAATACTCCCTCCACACACACACACCAAGCAAACACTCAGTGAGCTTTTCCAGCTGAATCATCTCTCTGTTTCCTGGATACACTGAATCATAGAATCCTGGAATACTCTGGGTTGGAAGAGACCTTAAAGACCAACTCCTTCCAAAACTCTGTCCTGGGCAGAGAACCCCCCTCAGATCCCGTTTGGGCCCAGGGAAGGTGTTCACAAAGTGTTTCTCCAGGTGTGGGTGCCCAGGCATTTCCTCAGCCAGCACTGGGATATCTTTCTGTGGAAGGAGCATTTCCTTGTTTAATTCCTGATAAAAAGACTGATCAGAGAGTCAGAGTATAAAAAATCATGGATGGAGGTAACCTGGGAGGGTTGTGCAGCTGTGACTCACATGAGGAAACTTCACAAGTTTGTGCACACACAAAGGTTTTGTTATCTTTCCAGGAAGAAAGGAGAAATTATCCCAGAGTTTGAGTCATGCACAGAAATACATTAAACAAAATGCTCCAGCAATCTCTAAATTTTTTTTTTTTTTTTGAGATGAGCTGTTTTCCCTGTGTCAGTGTAGAGGTGAGGATGAATTCCTGCACCAACACACACATCGGGGACACATTCAGGTGTCACCAAAACTGCAGAAAAAACAAAAGCTCTCCAACAGCATTTTTAATGTTAGAAAGTCAAGGCATTACTTTATTTTCTGGTCAGGATGTTGTTCTGGCCAGGATGTGCCACACAAATAATTTCATCCACACAATGCCTGGGTGTGCAGAGAAAATCAACACATGGATTTTACAAGATTTTCTCCCAAACTTATGCAGTCAAAACCCATAGAACTTCATTAGTTTAATGTTCATTKGTTCAACATTGCRCAGTTCTCAGGATCTGGGCTCCTGTTGGATCTGGGYTTCTTGGCYTCTGATGCTGATCAGGTCCTTCTTTTTATCTCTCTTTTCCCAGACTGAGTGCCTCTGACCACACCGGGGGGAGGTTTGGAGTCGATGTTCTGTTAACAGCCCTTGGTGGCCGTTGATGGTCACTGATGGCCATTGATGGTCAGTGATGGTCACTGTTGGCCGTTGATGGTCACTGGTGGCTGTTGATGGTCAGTGATGGTCACTGGTGGTCATTGATTGCCATTGATGGTCAATGATGATCATTCATTGATCACTGATGGCCATTGGTGGTCACTGGTGGTTGTTGATGGTCATTGATGGTCATTGATGGCCACTGGTGGCCATTGATGACCTTTATTTTCTGTGTCACGCCCACTCTGTTGAGCTGTGAAGCTCCTCAGGCCTCACCTGGTGGAACAACGCCCTGGAAAGAAGCTCCATCGCCCTTCCCCTGGGGCAAAGGTGAGCAAAATRTTTGACTAAAGTTAACAAAGATTTTTAAACTGGTCTATTTTCCAACACTGGGACAATGCTGGGTTACTGAGAACAAATGGGAATGCAGCACCCAGGAGGGACTAAAGCAGGGCTCTGGAACTCCAAGGGCTGCTGGAGATTCCATCCAAGGCAGAGATCACACATCCATCACCCAGAGCTCTGCAGCGAGCAGCATCCCACCTAAAGCATGGCTCAGGCATTCCAAGGGCCACTGGAGGTTCCACCCAAGGTGGAGATCACTCATCCATCCCCCAGAACTCTTCGGTTGGCAGCATTCCACCTAAAATGGGTCTCTGGAACTCCAAGCACCTCTGGAGGTTCCACCCAAGGTGGAGATCACACATCCATCACCCAGAGCTCTGTGGTGGGCAGCATCCCACCTTAAAGTGGGGCTCTGGAACTCCACCTAAATCAGGACTCTGGCACTCCAAGAGCTGCTGGAGGTTCCACCCAAGGTGGAGATCACACACTTGACCTGCAGAGCTCTGCGATAGGCAGTATCCCACCTAAAGCAGGGTACTGGAACTCCACCTAAAGTGGGGCTCTGGCATACCAAGGGCCTCTGGAGGTTCCATCTGAGATGGAGATCACACACCTGACCTGCAGAGCTTCTGGAAGTTCCATCCAAGGTGGATCTCAAACATCCCTCCCCACGATGCTGTGGTGGGCATCATCCCCAGCAGTGCTGAGCCGCGGGTCCGCAGGTGTGGGCCCAGCTGCTGCCTCCCCTCTCCTCCCCTCCTGCTCCTCCCYTCCCATCTGCACAGGCCGAGCCCCGGTCGGGCTCATCCGAGCCTGGCTGCCCCAATGGCTGCTGCGCGCGTTTCTCGCAGATGCGGCGGTAATTTTGTTGTGGTGCAATCTGACGCGCGGCTCCCCGCTGCATCCGAAAGGGGCACATTATCTCAATTAATGTTTCACGGCAAACATGGCACTGATAGTATTCATGGGACTAAAGACTATTACCATTTGCATGGTGACTAGCACAAGAATTATGACTATGTGCGTTTTCCGCAGCAAAATTTGCCCTCAGGCTCCCTTTTTTTTTTTTTTTTTCCTCCCCCTCCCTTTTTGGCTTGTGACAATGTTCCCTTTTTCTTCCTCCTTCTGTTTTGATTTCTACTTAAAGTTTTATGGCTCTGTCCCCTCCAGGGTGCTATTATCTTGTATGCTAATAGGGCTATGCATATTCTATTAGCGTTGTCAGTGTGAGATAAGAGGCACATTCTGTAAGGAGCACTCAGGGGGTAATAATCCCAGCAAGGGGTCTCAATGTTAGTACATTATCAGTCATCTTCACATTTCACTGGAGCCTGTTTATGCACCTCTTCAGCTGCGCTGCCGGCCCAGACACCGAAAATTGCTGAATGTTTACGGAAACTGTTGTAGGGGGAGCGTAATGGGGCTTGGAGATCGACTTGATAAAGGAGCCTTCTCCTCCGTGGAGATGTTTGGAGCTGGGTGCAATCAGCGGCAGAATGTGCTAGGGTGACAGCTGAAAGAGGGGACAGATCCACTCCTTGCAAATAATCAGAGTTCCTTCAAAGATTTCTCATTTTTTAGTTCCTTCAAAGATTTCTTATTTTTTTCCCTCACCTGGTTCATTGAGCAGCTGAAAGAGGGGGCAGATCCACTCTTTGCAAATAATCAGAGTTCCTTTGAAGATTTCTCATTTTTTTAGTTCCTTCAAAGATTTCTCATTTTTTTAGTTCCTTCAAAGATTTCTCATTTTTTTTTCCCTTCACCTGCTTTGCTGAGCAGCTGAAAGAGGGGCCAGATCCATGCTTTGCAAATATTCAGAGTTCCTTCGACGATTTCTCTTTTTTTTAGTTTTTTCAAAGATTTCTCATTTCTTTTCCCCCTCTCCTAGTTCGTTGAGCAGCTGAAAGAGGGGGAAGATCCACTCTTTGCTAATAATCAGAGTTCCTCCGAAGATTTCTCTTTTTTTTTAGTTCCTTCGAAGATTTCTCATTTTTTTTTTCCCCTCACCTGGTTCACATCCAAGGCCGATATTTTTTACACCCCTTAGGCTCGGAGCCGAGTGGTCACGAGCAGAAAGAAARCCGGTGACAGCGTGTGAAGGGCGAATGAGTAACTGTTTGGGACTCTTTGGGAGTTAAATGACATTCCTGGGTGGCAGCAGCGGGCAGTGGGGTGTGAAATGGGTGCCAGGAGAGGCTTTTCCCCAGCTGGGGAGGCAGTGGTTCCGTGTAAATCCTGTTTCTCCCACTTTTCTGGTGTTCCCACTAAAATTCCCAATGGTTCAGGGCCAAGAGTCCTCCTAGAGATGAACATCTCTTCTGTTCCCACTCTCCACTGTGGCATTTCTTGAATGATTCCATTATTTACCCAAAAAAAGCAGAAATTTGGTTTCTTTTCACACTTTTCTGAGAGTGCAGTTTTGAGGGAACCTCTTTAGGGTTTTTTTAGTGGAACTTGTAGGAGAAAAAGTAAAGCACGACGTTAGTTTTTTGTATGGGAAGTTAGGAATAAATGTGCCTAAGTGGCATTTTAATGGGGTTTTTGGGTATTTCTCAGTAGTGTGGTTACTTTTCTTTCAGCAGGAAAGATTTATGTGGATTTATGTGAAGACACCTGGAATATGATGGGACACAAAGTTATCATTKAGCTGAGCCGAGGATGGGAAAAAAAGGAGATTTTGTGCATTTCTTGGGTGGGATTGGGTAATGAGGTCCAAAATCAGGGATTTCATAACAAATTCAAAGCCTAGTTTTGCATAATCAAGGCAAATTTGGGGGAAATAATCTAATGTGGAATGAAAAAAAAAACCCACCAAACCCAGCAGTGAAAAGCCAACCTCATATTTAGAATGACAAACAATTTCTGGGGACGGGGAACTTCTGCTGTTCCTACAGAGAAACTTTTCTCTGGGTGTAACGGTGAACTGTGCCACGGGCAGTGCCTTTAGGAGAGGCTGAAAATGYCACTCGGTGTAAAAATGTAAATTTTTAAACACAGAGAAGCTCAATTGGGGCATCTAAACTCAATTCCTGGCTTCAGGAGGGAGAAAAGGGCCGCTTTGGATCACTTGTGTAGGACTCCAGTCCGCGCACGGATGCGAACGCTYGCTCCTTACTTTAAAAATATTTGTCCTTGACATTTCCAGACACATGGCTCRCACCAAATGTATGCAGCTCCATCTCCTGAGGGTCCTGAGATTAAAACCCCTGCTTTCTCACCTTGTGATCTGGCATTAATAGCTGAGAGAAAAAACCACAGACGTGACTGACATCTTCCTCGAAATGTGAGCCCGCGGAATTAATGAATGCCATGCAGGAAAGCAGGGGTCAGTTTGGAAATAGGATTTCTGTTGCCAGCTATCCAGTCATGAACTGGACAATCTACTGAGCTTTCTTTTTTTTTTTTTTTTTTTTTTTTTTTTTTATAATTTTTTTCTGCTTTAGCATTGAGGAAAATTGGTCTGGAGAGTAAAGCAGCTGGAAAATGAGCAGCTCTGCTTCTCCGGCCACCGGAGGCTGATGGACTCGTGTGAGCGGTGGAAATTCAGGCTGGTTTCTGTTTGTGTGCCCTCAGCACGTTCCTCGGCTGCTCAATTCGGTGTCCTGGTGTTTATCTGCAGGATAAATCTGCAAATCTGCAGGTSCAGGGGCTGCTGGGGCTGCCAGGGTTGGTGGCCAGGCTCCGTGTTGGGGTTGGGGCTGTGGTGAGCCCTGGATGCTCCAGGGAATGGCAGAGGAAGGGTGACATGGGGACAGTTCCAGCCCCAAATTCCATCAGCTGAACGAGGCATGGAAAACCCATTTCTGGAGGATTTTCCATCACTTTGAGCAGGGCAGCGCAGGGGATGTCCCTCACTTTGTCTTGAGGTTCAGGGATGTCCTGTCCTCACAATAATTTTGTCACCTCTTTTTGGCTTTTTTTCCTGCTGCATCGTTGCAGATTTGTCAGGATGAATTTACTTTCATATGTTGAAATAATGTTATTCATGAATGAAACAGCTCAGCTTCTGTACAAATGCTGTCACCACCACGAGTTTAAATTGATAAAAGTGATGATCTCCACAGAAAACTGCATTTTTCAGGAAATCCAAATATTTCATTGAAGAAACAACATCTCCCTGGGTATTTTGAGTGTGAGATACRAACTTGGAAGCACTTTCTTTGGAGAAGATGGATTTCCTTTCCCCCTTTTTTTTGAACTTTCCATCTGTGTTTTTCCAAGGGGAAACAAAAACTTTATTCCAAAAAAAAAAGGAGGGAAGACACAAAGGAAGTTGGAAGAGAAAGAATTGAAAGCATTTTAATTTTTCTTCTTCTTGGTGAAGAAGGGGAATATTTGAACCTTTTTTCTTCTTGGTAAAGAAGGGGAATATTTGAACAGCAAATGCTGCAAACCTTTCACTCGAGAGTGACGTGCCATTTCTCAGCGCTCTGCCAGGGCAGCTCCCACCCCTCCAAGCCCTGCTGCAATCACTTTCTGTTGCTTCTGGGCTCACACCGTGGCTTCCACACTGAAAATTCAGAACTGGAGAGTCTGTCACTGAGGCAGGAACAAATGCAAAAGGGAGGGAATGGCATTGATGCTGATGATACATCAGAAAAAAAAAATTATATCAGAAAAAAAAAAAATAAATCCTGTTCCCTGGTGCCTTTCTGCACCCACATTATCCACTGAGTGGCATTAATCTGGGTAAGGGTGGAATCTGGGCTCCCTCTGACTGGATTCCTCACTTGAGGTGTGTTTGAATTAAGATTTATTTAATTTAATCAAAATCRGGGTGTGTTCAGCTAAAACAACTGCTGCAAATTAAATCTGTCAGAACAGCTGCGTTTGTAGGAGCTAAAGGGATAAAATTAATGAAATCCCCAGGGCAGACCTGTCCAATGTTTTCTGGGAGTTTGTTATGGTTTTAGAGAGACTTCTGGAAGRAGAAATCCCCTAAAGCATCCTGTTTGTGGGATGTGGAGGTGAGATGTGACTGTGCTCCCAGCCTGGAATTGCCAAACTCCTTCTGGAACGGGGACCAGGAGTGGCCCAAAGCCACCAGGAATTGCCAAACTCATCCTGAAACAGGACCAGGAGTGGCCTAAAGCCACCAGGAATTGTCCAAATCCCCCTGGAACAGAGACCAGCAGGGACACAAAGGCACCAAGAATTGCCAAACTCCACCTGGAGCAGGGACCAACAGTGACCCAAAGTCATGAGGAATTGCCCAATTTCCCCAGGAATCAGAACCAGGAGTGGCCCAAAAGCACCAGAAATTATCCAAATCCCTCCAGAACAGGGACCAGCAGTGGCCCAAAGAATTGTCCAAGCCCTGGAACCAGAACCAGGAGTGGCCCAAAACCACCAGGAATTGTCCAAATCCATCCAGAACAGGGACCAGGAGTGGCCCAAAGCCACCAGGAATTGTTCAATTCCCCCTGGAACTGAGATCAGCAGGGATTCAAAGACACCAGGAATTGTCCAGTCCCTGGAACCAGAACCAGGAGTGGCCTAAAACCACCMAGAATTGTCCAAATCCCTCCASAACAGGAACTGGGAGTGACCCAAAGTCACCAGGAATTTTTCACCTCCCCCTGGAATGGGGACCAGCAGTGGCCCAAAGCCACCAGGAATCGCCCAATTACCCCTGGAACTGGAACCAGAAGTGACCCAAAGCCACCAGAAATTGTCCAAATCCATCCAGAACAGGGACCAGGAGTGACCYAAAGCCACCAGGAATTGCCTAATTYCCCTGGGAACCAGAACCAGAAGTGACCCAACACCACCAGAAATTGTCCAAATCCATCCAGAACAGGGACCAGGAGTGACCCAAARCCACMAGAAATTGCCCAATTCCCCCAGGAACCAGAGCCAGGAGTGTCCCAAATCCCCCAGGAACCCCCGATTTGGGGCACACRGTGGCACCCCCAGCCCCTGCCATGCCTCAGAGCCATCAGTGCCATCGCCCAGCCCGGCAGCACAGAAATGTGGAAGCAATTACTTTAAGAGCCGCCTTTTGGGGCAATTCCCAGAGAGACATCAGACCCTGTATTTATGAAGCCTATTGCATCGGGCCCTAATGAAGCAATTAAGCCAAGGGTCCTCTGTGTTTGATCTAAATGTGGTAATTTTTACAAAAACATCGCCGAGTGATAGATACCCATAACTCAGAGTCCTTAATTGTACTTAATTTGTTTGGAATACGAATGTGCATTTAATTAAGCCRGGGCTTTGCCCACATGTTTAAAGAAGGGCTGTCAAGGAAAATTAAGGCCCAGTTTGTTTTCAAAGTTACTGGTTTTTATCAGGCCAGGACAGCGATCTTCGAACAGAAGGTTACAGATAATTAGGCAGAGACCTCAAGCCAAAAAAAGAAAAAAAATTAAAAAAAAAAAAAAATCCTGAGACATTGCACAGCTGAGAAAGCAGGAAGAAAAAAAACTCCTTGATGAAGAAACATAAGATCGGGCTGCTCATGCAGGGAAGTCATGCGTGGCTGGGATTTGGGAAACGGGACTTGTTGGTTAAAATGTGGTTTGTGTTCCCARAATTGGGGGTGTTGGGTGGCAGGAGCAGCTGGTTCCAGCAGAGATGGCATCACCGTGGAGCAGCAGGGACGTGGAAAGGGCAGGAAGCAATTTTTTTGTCCKTGGAATTCCTAAATCGAAAGCTTGGCCATGAAAGCTGGGTTTGAAGGTTTTTTTTCCCAAGCATAGAAATCCTGTAGGTGCTAAAATTCATCCTGTTGGCAAGAATATTAATMTGATATTTGGATATTTTATTCCTGCAGGAGTAGAATTTTTGATTTTCTGGTAACTGTTGTGAAGCAGCACTTCTATATGCCCAAAATTATTTTTAAGCGTAGCAAACCAGGACCAAAACAGACAAAAACATTGAGCAACTGTGGATTTAAATCTGKTTTTTTTTCTCTCTTTTGTGGAAAAAATTAAAGAGCACAGTTAAAAATTAATAACGCTTCAGCACATGGAGGAAAGGGGATTTTTTTAATATTGAAAAATTGTTTTCTCAGCCCAGCAGCAAACAAAGTCCATGTGTGGACRCCTCGCTCTGCGGCTCCTCGCGGATCACGCGCTGGTTATCAGTTTCTCAACACCGTCATTTTTAATGTCCTGGCGAGATTTTTCTTTCAAGGGGTCCTGAGGGTGGAAAATGCTTCCTGTGGTGTTTCCTTGAAGCCTGGATGGGGCCACGTGGAGCTGAGAACTCATCAGAGTCACGGAGAGGGTGATTTTCTTCAGAGAGGAGCCACGGCTGGAGCAGAGCTGGGAATTGAACCCAAATCCCCCACCACGAGGGGCTGAAGTGGGAAAATCCCGTTTTTGGGATGGTTTTGATGGTACTGGTGACAGCTGGAGTGGCCTTGATTATGGATGGTGAAATGGGGAGAATGGGTGGATTGAAACAAAATTTTTGAAACAAAAATTATAACWYTGCCTGGTGTTAYCTCCTGGTTCTGGAGCTGCTTTTAYCCACTCACAGCTCTGTGGGATGGAACCTGCCCTTCTCTTCTTGGGTGGYTCCATTTAAGAGTTGGCAAAACCCCCAGAGCGGCCCTAATTTAGAATCAAATGAGTCGACTTAAAACAAACGGAATAAAATAAAATAAATCCTGTGGCATTAGAGCTCCTCTGGTGGGATCACCGAGATTTATGGCACAGGTGTCAGAAGGAAAATGGTCCTGGAGTGTCCAGCCCTGTGAGAGTTTGGAGACCCCAAAATGACCATGTTGAGGAGGAAAAAAATTTATATTTTTGGAGGGGAGAGGAAGAGGGTGATGAGAGGCAGGAGGAGGGCAAAACAAAGGTGGGGAGAGGCTGAATTGTGGTGATGTTGGGTGTGAAGAGTAGGAGGAGGAGGAGGAAGGTGATGAGGATGAGGAGGAGGAGGATGATGTTGCCTTGAAAGGCAAGTTTTTAATAATGACACAGACATGGTTAAGGGGATAAAAAGGGTTTTTCCTCAGTATTTGGGATCTCAGGTGCACAAATTGATGGCAGAATGCACACCTGTGTGTAGCACGGATACAAGTTTTATAGATTTTAGGAATTAGCATATTTATTAGCTTTTCTAACAAGAAACTTAACAAATGCAGTAACGTCTTCTTATTCTAATCCTCTGCTGGCCAAGGACGATGGGGTTGGGATTGTCAGAGAGGTTCAGAGGACCCTCTGCAGTTCCTGTGGGTGTCCAAACTGCCCATGGCTCTGCTCTGTCCCCAGAATCGGTGCCACCCACACTTTGAGCTGCTCCTGGATGCTGGATTCATTGCTCAGCCTGTTTAACCTGTGGCTCTGTAGGGCAAGACACCATTCCAGCCGGTGGAAGTGACGGAATGGCCGAAGCTTTTTTGGGAATTCCTGCAGGAATCTGCTCCGGGAGCATTCTCTGCCTCGGAGAGCCAGCAAGGCGTGAGGATGCAGCTGCTAACGAGGGCTGGCAGGGCAGGGGTTTCTCTCTGCCTGCTGGGGAGTTCCAGCTCTGCAGGGAGAGGCTGATGCTCCTTTGGACTCCTCACCGGGGGCTTTTCCCTTTCCAGTCCATTACAGGTGACAGAGGCGATGAGGAGCCTGTCTGTCACTGCTGTCACCGCGGGAGAGTCCTCATCCCTCCCTGTGCTCACACACGGCCTCTGCTCACGCTTTGATGGGCTACAGGAGAGGGGGGCTCCCCTGGGGCTGGATCATGGCTGGATCACAGCTGGATCATGGATAGATCATGGCTGGATCACAGATGGATCACAGATGGATCACAGATGGATCATGGATGGATCATGGATGGATCACAGATGGATCATGGATAGATCATGGCTGGATCATGGATAGATCACAGCTGGATCATGGATAGATCATGGCTGGATCACAGATGGATCACGGATGGATCACTGATGGATCATGGATGGATCATGGATAGATCATGGATGGATCACTGATGGATCACGACGATGGATCATGGATAGATCATGGATAGATCATGGATGGATCACAGATGGATCACAGATGGATCACGGCTCCCCAGCCCTGCCAATCCTGCCCCAATCCACTCCCCAATCTGATCTGAAAATTGCAGCAGAAACTTCACATTTGGGTTTCAGGTGAATTGGGAAGGGTTTGCATCTCTAAGGTATCGAACTGAAAACTGCAGCAGAAACTCCACATTTGGGTTTTGGACAGGCTGGGGAGGGTTTGCACCCTGAGATATCAATCTGAAAACTGCAGCAGAAACTCCACATTTTGGTTTCAGGTGAATTGGGGTTTGCACCCTGAGGCATGGATCTGAAAGCTGCAGCAGAAACTCCACATTTGGGTTTCACTGCTGCCGAATCCATGTGCTGTTCCCTGGTCTCAGTCCCACCTTTCCACTTCCCAGCCTGAGCTGACCTCCTGTGCCTATTCCAGAGCCCCAGTGCCCATTGATGAGGAATAAAAGCAAGACAAACACATCCATCCATCCCTGTGTGTCTCTATTTGTTTAAATTCTCTCCCATTTCACACCAGCCGACTCCACAATCCCCCCTTCTTCCCTTCCTATATCAATCCCGACTCAGTTTATTACACTTTCCTGTCTGATACTCCAAAAATTATTTTTTCTAGGGTTAATCCCTAACCCCCAGCAATACCACTGGGAGAGCTGCGTGGCAGCTTTGAAATAGTTCCTACTCGGAGCAGGCAGCCCTTTTTTCGAGTCTTTATTTATAATTCACGGATTGGAGAAGCCGGAGCAGCAATTTTCGGGTGTAAGGCAGGGCTCTGCTGCAGTTGTGTCTGACAGACCCCGTGCTAATTACTCCGTGTGGGTTTGATGGGGAGCCAAAAACGGGTTGTAGAAAAATGTGCASGGCTAAAACCCCGGTCCCCGAAGTCAGAAGGAAAACAAACAGGGAGAGATCGTTATCTGAAGCAGCCCCTTGCTTGTTGAGTGCAGAAAAAAAACTATTCTCATGTTTTGTGCTGATTTYCCCCCGCTTTAAATCCAAGTAGCGTTTCTGTCTGTACATGGAAATTCCTTAATTTTTTACAGTTAGGGCATTTTTCCTGCTCTATCCCATTTTTCCTCTCTCTGGAAAGCTGCAGCTGGACTTTGTGTGGCCTTCAAAGAGTCACTCAACCTTCCTGTGTATCATTTTGACCATTTGTAACAGGAATATTACAATACTTGACACCCCTGGGGGGCTCTCCCAGAGTTCAATAATTAATGGGGCCAAAGCAGTTTGTGAGCCTCAGATTAAAGGTGCTAAATAAAAGCATTAAATTCATATTTTTTTACTCCAGAAAGAGCAAAGTAAGTGCTGGTTTACAGCTGGGAGTTGCTGCGAGCCTTGGAGTATATTTTAATTTCCATGCTGCCGACTCAGCAGAGCTATGAAATCTATTTTTAAATTTTTTTCAATGCCAATTTTTTCCCCCCACAGGTGAGGAGCAGTGACAGAAGAGGAGGATCTGTGAAGGCAGAGCATCCTTGGCCCAGGAAAACCGCAGGAATTTGGGAATTTTGGGMCAAAACCCCAGCCGGGATGCGAATCGATAAGCGGAGAAACCACAAGCTGTGCTTTTCCAGGGAGCTTCTGGGGGATGGATGGAGGCTGCTGAGCGTGACCTAACGCCGCAGGAAAAATCAGCAAGCACCGACCTCAGCATCMAGGCAGCCCAAATATTGAACCAGAGGTCCTTGAGTAATTGTCCTTTCTCCACTCTGGGGGTGAAAAGGGTACATTAGACATTCACCAGCAGCAAATGGCACCTGACATCTCTTTAAGTGAAAGTCAGCTCGGGATTTTTTTTAATGGCCGGGCATAAATCTTTTAAATTATAAATCAATAAATAGTTAATTCAATAATAGGAATCTGTTAAATATTTAATGAGTCATATGCAGAATGGCTCCATAACTGGATGTTGATGGAACTGTGTCAAAGGAATTTGAATCAAACTTTTCTAAAACTCCCCGTATTGAAATAGTTATTGATTCGAACGTAAACTGCGAGGGCTGTGGYGAAAGGGAGTGGGGGCTGGAGGGGCTTGGCATGAATTTCCTCATCCAGGAAAATGGGAAGCCAACAGCTCATTTTTAATGATGGATTCTGGCRCTTTTCAGGTTGTGTGAACGCTCCCACGGCAAAAAGGAGAAGGACCCAACGCAGACAGGATTTTGCGTGTGCGAATTCGTTAAAATTCAGTTTTAATGGCTCTGAAATAACAGCTGTGGCAGCCTGGCTCTGGYTAAAGGCTGTGTTCCCAGCACTGACAGGGGGACCATGGACCATATCCATCAGAAAATGCTCCAAATTTGTATTTATTTACCAGAGTTTTCAAGTGAAAGACAGTGGGGGTTGTCCCTGGACCCCAGAAATGAATTAATTCCATTATGATTTTTTCCTGAGTTCTGCAGTCAGGGTTCACTCATCAAATACCTGCTGCTGTAACTCAACCCTTCCCTTA
>NW_026623946.1:221098-222809 GCF_030028575.1 Malurus melanocephalus
GTTTCAGGAGCTTCCTGCCTTGAAACCACTCAGTAAAAACAACCTTGGAGTCTGCGCTCGTCTGCCCAAGACAGCMATGACGGCATTTGATGCTGCCCTGCGAAATAACAAAATGTGGGGTCAGAAACTCCTCATCYTGACAYCCCTGTGCCCATCACAGATTACTTYGTGCCCTGAGGAATCATAGTCTGACTTCACAGATTGCAGGGGAGTCAGGACCAGCCCAACCCAGGCTGGGCATCACCCGGAGCTGGATCCGCCACCATTGGTAATCAATGGCCGTCCGTTCGATATTCGCAGCATATCAACATTTCATTTGTATTCCACACACCTCTGCCTTCCCCTCCCTCCCTGGGTGTACAAATACATCTCCAGAAAAGCCGCCTGCCTCTCCTGGCCCGGTTCCTTTTTCAGCCCGGGATGACAGATACTGTAATGATGGCAGCAGATTAATATCTCCTTAATCAGCCAAATGAACGTGACACGCCGGGCTGACAGCTCAATTTGCTGCTGACGGATCGTGCCTAWCCCGGCCCCGCCGTTCCAGCCCAGGGTTATTCCTGGAAGAGATCACACATTAAACACATCAAACACCCCCCGGGTGTTCCTCAGCCTCCTGCCGGGACAGTGGGGAATGAAATGAGCCTTGACACTGACACTGCTGTTGGCTGCTGCAGGTCCCTCTCGTAATTTCCTCTCATTTTTTGTTTCCTTGTGGACTTTTCTCCCTCTTGGAGAGGCTCAGACTCCAAGCCTGGCTCCTGGAGAGATGCATGAGGAGATGGCATGGGGAGGAAGTGGTTTGGCCTTGACACTGGTGTTTGCTCCTGCAGGTCCTTCTCGATTTTTCCTCTAATTTTTTGCTCCCTGGTGGACTTTTCTTCCTCTTGCAGCAGCTCAGACTCCGAGCCTGACTCCTGGAGAAATGCATGAAGAGATGGTGCAGGGAGGAAGCAGCTTGGCCTTGACACAGACCCTGCTGTTGATCCCTCTCATTTTTTCCTCTCATTTTTTGTTTCCTTGTGGACTTTTCTCCCTCTTGGAGAGGCTCAGGCTCCTAACCTGGCTCATGGGAGATACACAAGGAAAAGGTGCAGGGAGGAAGCGGCTTGGCCTTGACACAGACCCTGGTATTGACTGCTGCAGGTCCCTCTCATTTTTTACTCTTTTTTATTTGTTTCCTCGTGGACTTTTTTCCCGCTTGGAGCAGCTCAAACTCCGAGCCTGGGGAGATGCACACGGAGATGGTGTGGGGAGGAAGTGGCTTGTCCTCGAACCTGACCCTGGTATTGGCTGCTGCAGGTCAATCTCGTTTTTTCCTCTCTTTTTGTTTCCTTGTAGACTTTTCTCCCTCTTGGAACATCCAGACTCCGAGCCTGACTCCCGGGGAGATGCACAAGGAGATGACATGGGAAGTGGTTTGGCCTTGACACAGACCCTGGTGTTGATCTTTCTCATAATTTCCTCTCATTTTTTTGTTCCCTCTTTGACTTTTTTCCCTCTTGGAGCAGCTCAAACTCCGAGCCTGACTCCTGGGGAGATGCAGGAGGAGATGGCACAGAGAGGAAGAAGTTTGAGGGGAACCCCATGTTAAATCCCAACCCCACTGCTCAGGGTTGATTTGCAGGCAGCCTTTCCGGAGTGTCTGGTGGTTAATTCTGAAGTTCCACCGGCAGGGTTTAACCCAAACCTTCCCTTTCCTTCTTCCTGT
>NW_026623946.1:224264-229880 GCF_030028575.1 Malurus melanocephalus
GGGTTTGCTGAACCCACTGTGCCATTTGGGGTTTCCTGACCCCCTGCCCATTTGAGGTTTCTTGAACCCACTGCCCCATTTGGGATTTAATGAACCCACTGCCCATTTGCTGAACCCAGTTTAAGCTTCCCCAATTCTGCAGGAGGCCTTGCAGCAGTTGGGCACTGTATTTCAAACCTGAGATTTTGCTTTCATTTCACACGAATTTGGGAGCAATTCCCGGGTTTCCAATGCAGTGGGGAGTGACAACAAATCCCAGTGTCCTGTTCATCCCAGGAGTGATGATCCCAAGGTTCTGCTCATCCCAAGGAATGACAGACAATCCCAAAATTCTGTTTATCCCAGGGGTGTCAGATAATCCCAGGGAAATGCTCATCCCAGATTCCTGCTCATCCCAGGGAATGACAGAAAATCCCAGGGAATGACAGAAAATCCCAGGGAATGACAGAAATCCCAGGGATCTGCTGGTCCCAGGGAATGACAGGCAATCCCAAAATTCTGCTCATCTCATGGGTGTCAGATAATCTCAGGTTCCTGTTCATCCCAGGGAATGACAGAGAATCCCAGGGATTTGCTTATCCCAGGGGTAACAGACAATCCCAAAATTCTGCTCATCCCAAGGTGACAGACAATCCTAGGGAATGACAGACCATCCCAAGAAATGACAGATATTCCCAAAATTCTGCTCAGAGGTGACAGACAATCCACAGCTGAGCGGGTCTGCAGGAGCAGATTTCAGGTGGAAAACAGCCGATAACAAAAACTAAAAAAACCCCCAAAAATATAGTGCAGAATGCATCTGGGAATATTTAAGAAAATGGGGAATCTGCTGCTGGGCAGATACGGAGTTAAATCCTTCCTGTTTACTGACATTTTTTGTTTGGGGACAGGGCTTTGGCCTTCTCTGGGGACACCAAATCTGTCCTTGCTTGGGACACGTCCCCACACGTACTGGCAGAGCTTCAAAATTTTCAAAATTACCACCTTCAAAATTTTTAGGAAACACTAAAGAGTGACTAAAAACCCAATGATTGCATAGCAGAGAGGCAGAAAAAGGAATTTTCCCTGCGAGTACCACGCCAGCCGCTCTAGAGGGAGGCAGAGCGCCACTGCTCCAGGAATCCTTCCCGGAGCAGCACAATCAGCAGCAACGACCAAAAAAATAAAAAAAATTTAAAAAATGCTCTTTCAGGTGGCAGCACGGGTTCTGCCAGTGGCAAAGTCCTTAAATATTCACCTCCATCCCTGGCTCAGCAGGATTTGGCTCTGGCAGGAGAGCCAGCCAGAGTTTTCCCTGCGATTGCAACTCCACGATTGCAGCCCTGGGAGGGCAGAGCCAKGGGGATTTTAGGAAGTTGATTCCAAATTTGGGGCTATTCAGGGCTGGGAGTTGGAATAAAGTGGTCCCAGTGCTCCCATCTGGGCTCCTGGGATGGGGGGTGATTATTTTACCCGTGTGAGGATGATTTAAATGCACTCCTCCAGGATTTCTCCTTCCTCTGCTGACCTGAGAGGTTTTTTAGGAATTTTCCCATGTGGATTCAGTGGTTTCAACAGGTGCTTTCTTGGGCTTTGCCCCCAATACCCCAAATTTTGGTATTTGCACCCTAAATTCAATGTGAGATAAAATCTGGTCTCACTGGAACTGATGAGCTTCAGTCCAGGTTTGCAGGAAATCTCTGCTGTGACATCTTCAGTTGGGATTTTTTTAAACTGGCCCAAAAACACAATCACTAAAAAGATTTTACTTCATTAAAAATAATTTAATAAAGTCAATTTATTTATTCCTCTTCCAAGGTGAATTCTCCACTTTTGGAGTGAATTCTCCCCTTCTGGGGTGAATTCTCCACTTCAAGGGTGAAGTCTCCACTTTTCAGGGTGAATTCTTCACTTTCAGGGTGAATTCTTCACTTTTTGGAGTGAATTCTCCACTTCCAGGATGAATTTTTCGATTCCAGGATGAATTCTTCATTTCCGGGATGACTTGTCTGTTTCTGAGGTGAATTCTCCATTTTTCTGGGTGAATTCTCCACTTTTGGAGTGAATTCTCCACTTTCCAGGGTGAATTTTCCACTTCTGGGGTGAATTAGTCACTTCCAGGGTGAATTCCTCACTCCCTAGGTGAATTCTTCACTTCCAAGTTGAACTCTCCACTTCCAGGGTGAATTCTCCGATTCCATGATGAATTCTTCACTTCCAGAGTGAATTCTCCACTTCCATGTTGACCTTCCCTGGTACCCTCTGGCCTCGGAGCTGACCAACCAAAATTTCCCTGAGCATCTCCCCCACCCCTGCCCTCAGGTACAAATTCATTCCCCTGCTCAGATCCCCGCAAATCCCCCCCTGTCAGGGAACAAAGCCGTTTTTAAACTTTAACGAGCCGAGTAATGGAAAACGAAACACAAAAGGAAACGGGGGATGGAAGGGGGGGGATGAAGGAAAAAAAAAAATTGACTAAAATGTCTTTTTATTTGGATATTCCGCGGCAAAAAGCGCACGGGCTCTAAATAATAAATAAACCCTGGCAGTGTTTTTTTTGTTTTTTATTTTACGGCTCCTTTCGTATGCGTGAATATTTAAAACATGTAAAAACGTGGAGCAGGCATTTACCGGGGACAAAAGCAGAGAACTGATTTTTATTTACAGACAGAGAGACGGGGGAGAAAAAGCAGAGAAATGCATGTTTAATGGCTTGCTGCTCGCGGAAGGGAGAGATTTCCAAGTGCGAACATATTTGTAGACAAACCAAGCTGACAAGGCTGCCGGGGGATGATGGATTGGGGCGGAATTGGAAGCGGGGTTTTGTTTTGTGTGTGGGTGCTGCTGGTGTAAACAGCGCCTGGGGCTGGCAGCAGGGCTGGGAGATGGGGCTGGGATGGGATTTGGGGGTTCCTGGGTTTGGGGAGGGGATGCGCGGATGGTTTTCCGTCCCATGGTGGGATTTATCGGTGGTTTGGGGTTTGGGAGGGTGAGGGAAGAGCTCAGGGGCTGCAGCTCCGAGTTCTGCTCCTTAGGATAGGGACATCACCCAGGGAACGGCTGGAGCTGGGCCAGGGATGGTTTAGGGTCAATTTTGGGAAAAGGTTCTTCTATCAAAGCCGGCAGTTTAGGTGGACTTTGGGGAAAATGTTCTTTCCCCTAGAGGGTGCAGTTTAGGTTGGATTTTGGGGAGAGGTTCTTCCCCCAGAGTTTCAGGGATTTTAGGGAAAGGTTCTTTCCCCAGAGGGGTCAGTTTAGGTTGGATTTTGGGGGAAAGTTTGGTCTCCCAGACGGTACAGTTTAGGTTGGATTTTGGGGAGGAGTTCTTCCCCCAGAGATTTAGGGATTTTATGTAAAGGTTCTTTCCCCAGAGGGTGCAGTTTGAGTCGGATTTTGGGGAAAGTTTGGTCCCCCAGAGGATATGGTTTAGGTTGGATTTTAGGGAAAATGTTCTTTCCCCAGATGGGTCAGTTTAGGTTGGATTATAGGAAAAGGTTCTTCCCACAGAGGGTGCAGTTTAAGTTGGATTTTGGGGAAAGTTTGGTCCCCCAGAGGATATGGTTTAGGTTGGATTTTAGGGAAAATGTTCTTTCCCCAGATGGGTCGGTTTAGGTTGGATTATAGGGGAAGATTCTTCCCCAGAGGGTCCAGTTTAGGTTGGATTTTGGGTAAAGGTTCTTGCCCCCGAGTTTTGGGATTTTAGGGAGAGGTTCTTCCCCTGGAGGGTGCAGTTTAGGTTGGATTTTAGGCAAAAGTTCTTCCTCTGGAGGATGAGGTTTAGGTTGGGTTTCAGGAAAAGGTTCTTCCCCCAGAGTTTTAGGGATTTTAGGGAAAGATTCTTCCCCCAGAGGGTTCCTGGGCACAGAGCTGACCCCAACCCAATGCCCTGAGCCAGGGGAGGGCAAAGAGCAGCCCTGGAGGGGCTCTTGGAGCTCTGGGTCTGACTTTAGGCTCAACCTCCAGCCCCTTCCTGACACTGCCCACCCTTGGGAGCACCCAAGGCCAGGGCTGGACGGGACATGGAGCACCCTGGGACAGCAGGAGCTGTCCCTGCCCACGGGGGTTGGAACAAGATGAGTTTTCAGGTCCCTTTTGACCCAAATTTGGGATTCTGTGCTGCCCTGCCCAGGAGGAAGCAGTGCCAGGCTGGGSCAGCGAGGGTGAGTTGGTCAGGGACTCTCCAGGGTTCATTCCTTTGTGCTGGGAAGGAGCTGAAACCAGAGAAAGAGCAGCCTGTGGCCCTGACTGGCAGGGGCTCCCTGATGGTTTCATGCTTCTTTAACTCAAATTTTTCCTTTTCTTTCTTTTCTTTTTTCTTTTTTTTTTTTTTTTTTTTTTTTTTTTTTTTTTTTTTTTTTTTTTTTTTTTCTGCCAACTTTATATTTTAACGCTCATTTTTATGGAAATATTTACGGCGCACATGTTGCGTGTAAAACACTATCGTAAAGCTTTTTCTGCTCGGGCCCTGTTGAAATAAATGATGTTATTATTATAATAATTTCATAGAGTTATATCTGTTCTGTAATGAAAAAGACCTGTGGCTGCTTGAGCCATCAACCCAGGCAGTTTTTACAGCTTTCTGTAGCTGCAGTGACCTCATGGAGCTGCTGCAGGTTTTTAAAAAACCCMATTTCCCAGCAGAAGTGGGTACAGGGAGCAGGAGGAGCAGAGAGGAGAGGGAGGAATCAGGATGGGCTGAACCCTGCACACGAGGGGAATGTTGGATTTGATGGGTTTTGTTATTGCACCGCCCAAAATGGGGTTATTTCCGTCAGAAATGGGATGGTGCCCTGTGAGATGGATGGGTGAGCTCATCCCATGGTGATGGAGGCACCTCTGCACTTATAAATGAATTTTTCCTCTCTTTATCCAGCACCTAAATTCCCAAATTCTTGCCCACCTTCACCTCAGCAGACTCTGAGTCGAGTTCTCAGCAAGGACAGACCCAAACCCAGGTTACAAAGCTGACACAAACCTGAGGAACAACAAAAAAAAAACCCAAACCAGCATTAAATTTGTGACCATCTTGTGTAAGTTCATCCCTGCGTGTGCCTGTGCGTGCACACTCGCAAGCCTTAATGACAAATTTGGAAAGGGCTAAAGCAAAGTACAGTGGATTTGCARGAGATTTTTAAAAATTAATACTCAAACACGAAAATGCTTTATACAAGAAAGGAACCTTTTAGTAACTTCTGCATCCTGGAGAAAAAAAAAAAAAAATTACAATGAATAATTCAGCCCCCCGCCAAGGAAACCGATTTGCTGAACACGTGGAATAAATCTGGRGGTGAAATGGTCCAGATCACCTAAATTAAGAGTTTGGGTCAGGAATGATGGGAGGAAAGCGTGAGGGTCTCTGTGATGTTATTAAGAGTGGTGTTCTTTATTATCAATTATTTTATTTAGTGTCGTGGTGCCACAGGATGTTGCTGTGGTGAGTCCTTTAGGAAGCAACCTAAAATTCTTAATTTCTTARTTCTAATTCTAAATTCTTCATTTAAAATTCTTAAATTCTTCCAATCTGGTCACTCAGGAGATGGGGCAGAAGGGAACATCACCCATGGGCTGGCAGCTCCAAGGTGATGGGATATGGTCAGACAGGGAGGGTCCTACAGCAGGTTTGCAGCAAATCTCAGT
>NW_026623946.1:231406-234063 GCF_030028575.1 Malurus melanocephalus
TTGGTTCTTCCTCTACCAAAATGCTCCTCAAACTTCTCTAATTGGTTCTACTACCAAAAGTGCTCCTCARACTTCTCTGGTTGKTTCTTCCTCAACCAAAACTGCTCCTCAAGTGTCTCTGTTTGCTTCTTCCTCTGCCAAAGGTGCTCCTCGAGATTCTCTGGTTGGATTTTCCCCCACCAGAAGTGCTCCTCAAGCTTCTCCGAGAGCAGCACCATGAGTCTTTTGAGTCCAGGGRTGGCCAAGGGCAAGCCAATCCATAAAAATCCCATTTTCCAGCCATTTTTGCACCGCCAGAATTTGTTTGTTGCGTCTGACCCCCTTTTGCCGAGGTCAAACCTCGGGGATCTCCCGGAGAAGCCGCCCTTCATCTTTTAAACGCCGAGATTTTCGAGTACAGAGAGGGGATCAACCTAAAACGGTGTTTAACGGGGGGGAAAAAAATTACAACACCAACAACACATCTGCGTCTGTAATTTCACAGCTTTTCTGGMCGTGTATTTATTTATGGATATGTGGATAATTTAATATCGGCCTCGGGCTTGTGGTCTCGCATGTCATCGGCTCGCGGGAAACCGGATCCGTGGCCTAAGTATCAGATGAGTTGCTAATGTTTGGAAAAAAAGCACGAAAAACATGCTTTGGGTTCCSTGCTTTATGGCTGCTCTTGAAGTCAGAATTTGTGATCGTAACCYGAGCGTGCTCTCGTTATTGTCCGGGTAATTGAAAGTCCAGGCAGATTTGGATGCTGGGAGACGCCGTCCTGGTGCTCCTGAGTGTTGGGGTGGCTCAGATTTAGGGTGAATATGTGAAAATGTTCCTGCATTTCATGCAAGGCTTAAAGATTTGTTTTATTCCCCTGATTAAGTTGTGTTTAATTTATTCCCGGTTTTGGTTTTCCAGTGCTCCCGGGTTGTCACCCACAGCTCTGCTCTCCTGAGCTGCACTTGGGTTTGATTTTGCTGCAGTTCAGGRTGAATTATCCATGAAAATGTGTTATTCCCTCGTTGTGGGAGGAATTGAGCTGAAGTGAGGGAGATTTTCTCTTATGGGAAGGGTTGGGAGCAGAACTTTCCTGATCCTTGGAGATGCACCTGTGGGAAGGAGCTGCTGGATCCTCACCAGGTTTTAAGCTTAAAATCAAATTTAAACATTTCTGTCCACATCCTACCAACTCTTGTGTAATTTCTGTTTGGTTTTGTTTGTCATGGCAAAAAACGGGGTGATCCTGGTTCATTTCAGGGCTAAAAAAACCCCAGAACCTTGGTTTGTGGGCATGAATTGATATTTATTGGGAATCCTCAGAGCTGGGAGGGCAGAGGATGGAAATTTAACCTGAAAGGTGATCGAGACATGACAACAGGGGCACCTCTTATCCTGTGCCCGTTCCATGATCCCAACCCACAGGATTTATGGCCCCAGCCCTTTCCCCACTGTGTCCACCCCGGAGCTGCCACGTGGAGAAAAACCCAAATGAGTTTTGCGAGTTGATCCAAATTAATGTGGCAAAAAAGGGATGATCCTGGTTCAGTTCATGGCTAAAAAACCCYAMAACMTCGATTTATGGTCAGGAATTGRTATTTATTGGGAATCCTCAGCACTGGGAGGGCAGAGCACAGGAATTTAACCCAAAAAGTTGTCAAGACATGATTCCAGGGGCACCTCTCTGCCTGTCCCCATTCCATGATCCCAACCCACAGGATTTATGATCCCAACCCTTTCGCCACCGCGTCCACCCCGGAGCTGCCACGTGGAGAAAACCCAAATGAGTTTTTTGAGTTAATCCCAATTAACCAGGCAGAGCCGGGAAACGAAACCCAGCAAAAAAAACCCTTTTGGGGTGGCTTTGGAAAACACACCTTGGGAATTCTGTGCCAGGCTCCTGGATCCCCTAATTGAATGCACATGTCCGTGCTGACAGAAAAGGGGGGCTTGGACCCTCGTTAATCTTCACTCAGCACAGGGAGCAGCCCCCAACCCACGTGGAGCAGCCCTGCCTCATGCTGCCCCACAGTTTGGGGGGAAAAAAACCCCTTTGAACAACTGGGAAAAGCCAATTCCATCCTGAGCTCTGCAAGGAACAAATTACTCGCCTGGACTCTCGCCCCATAGCAGCTCCTACCCCATAAATCCCCCGAGCAGCAGCTTCTCCTCTCAATCGGGGCCTTTATGTGCATCTCGACCTGCTGGGGGAAGATTCATGGCCCCGAGCTGCCTTTAAGTATTTTTGTTATGAATAGGAACCCTTAAACATTTCCTTCTCATTTAATTTATCATTTTTTTTTGGGCTTTCAGCACCGGGTACGAGCTAGAAATAATGGGAGGCAAAGCCTGTCCCCAAGAAAAAAGGGCCTTAAAATAATAAAGTGTGCCCTGGGAAGGAGAGGGAAGAGGGGGATAAATTGCCCATTAGCAGCAGGACCATACCAGTAGGGACCGGTGTCCCCATACTTTGATTTTATTCCACGCTGGAACATGTTGGGAATGAGGTTTCTGCTTGATTTTGGGATGTTCTGTAGGGTGATCCMACTCAGAGTTCCTACAGCTCAGTCGTTCCCCTTCTCTGAGGTCCTTGTTGATAATTAATTATTAAAATCTGGTGTTTTATTTACATGTGCACCAATGGGGTTGGATTTTTCGTTGTGTGTTTGGGGTTT
>NW_026623946.1:235165-262555 GCF_030028575.1 Malurus melanocephalus
ACTGGTCCAGGAGCAAATCTTTGGAATTACCTGCCAGACTGAACTGATCTAACAGGAAATGTTAGGAATTATCTGCCAAACTGAACTGATGCAACAGAAAACATTGGGAATCATTTACCAGACTAAAATGATCTGGTAGGGAATGTTGGGAATTATCTCCCAAATGGAACTGATCGAGCAAAAAATGATGGGAATCATCTGCCAGACTGAACTGATGCTGCAGGGAATGATGGGAATTRTCTGCCAAACTGAACTGATCCAGCAAAAAATGTTGGGAATTATCTGCCAGATTGAACTGGTCCAGCACCAGCCACCCCGGTGGGCAAAACCTAAAATTTCTGCTCCTTGACTGGAGTGGATGTGCCACAGACAAAGCTCAGTGCCTCGGCCTCAGATTTTCAAAATCTTCCCCCAAAACTTTGCACCAAACTGTGCTGCAGGCTCAGCAGGAAGGACTCAGCAATATTTGAACGAGCAGTTCTGTCAGCTGCAAATTTCACTCTCAGTGGTTCCAGCCACCTCTCCCAGCCTCTGATTACAATTTTTTTTTCCCCAGTCCCAATTTCCCCGTTCRGAATGGGGATTTCCTCCCATCCAGGGTTTCTGTTTGCCCGGATTTCCAGTGTGAGGCTGAGCTGTCAGTGCTCCAGGCATCTGGAGAGACCCAGAGCATCCAACCTGATGATTGCAAACGTACCTGTGGAGGTGTTTGCAGTGAGTGTTGGGTGATCACAGCACACCCCGAGCCGGGGCAGCTCCCAAACCCTCCCAGCACCAAGCTGGGAACCTTCATTCCCGACAAAAAATTCCTGCAGGATCTGTACCCTCACTTYAACGATGTTTTTGAGGTTTCCTGGACAAGTTGTTGCTCAGCAATGAAGAAAGGCTGCTCCAGCTCGTTTCTTGGAAAGCTCCGAGCTGGTTGTGGATAATCTAAAATTGATTTTTTCCCCTCTCTAACCACCCTGCTCCTCGCTGCTGTCTTCCCGTTTCTTGGCTAACCAGGGGAAGGAAAGCTCCCTGGCAGCTCGCCACACTGAGAGCCCCCAGCCCTGATTTATTATCACCAAAACCAGCTGCAGATGTCGGSCTGGCCGGGGCTCTGCTGCCAATTAGGACGTCTCATGCAGAGATTCCTGCTCCRCTGGCATTGAGGGGAGCGGGGATGAGGGGAGCAGAGCTGTGCGTAAAAACAGAGTTTGAAAAGATGGGAAATGGGTTTCACCTGGGCAGGTAGGGGCTGGAGTGGTGTGGGAGGAGATTGGGCCRCATTTCAGGGATTTCAGCCCATTTTTGGGGTCTTCAGGTGTGCTAATGGGCCCTAAAATTCCACACTGAAACTTGTGCGGTTTGTGGGGTTGAAATTTGTCTGGGGTTCACTGTGGGTCTGTCTGGACTTTTCTGTGTTGGAAAGGAACTTCCAGGGACGTTGGGCTGAGCTTTCAGCAGCCCCAAAAATCTCAGCTCAGCCCCTCTGCCTGGGGGAACAGCCCTAGGAGAGTTTGGCTTCGAAAACATTTGGGAAATGGTCAGAGAAAATTATTTTCAGGGAACTTTTGGATGAAATCAGCATCAATTACAACTATGGAAAGGGGAAAGGAAGAGACACAAACATTTTCAGTGTCGTAAAGCACAGCCAGCCTCAAATGAGATATTTCCTCCTGCTGTTACTCCATTGTTTAAAYCAAACTGGTCACAAATCCAGATAATCTCATTCAAAATTAGGGTGATATAAAACATGATCCCTTGAATCCCTTTATTCTSCTTCTATGGCATTTTTGTTCTATGMKCTTGTGGCAATTTCARCAATAATTTCTCAATTTYCAGGGCTCCACACGCCCTCTTCCATCCCAAAGGCTGCTCTGTGTGTTGTAAACACGATGAATATCAACAACTTTGATTGTCAATGTGTGCAGCATTGCAACTGGGATGTGACAGAGTTAAATACAGCTGAGAACTGGGGGAATTTAACTGGGGGCAAATTTTCTGAGTGCAGAGAGAAATAAACGTGTGAAATTGTGGGGGAGGAAAATCTGAGACAGCCTCATTAGYTGAAAATCATTCATTAGCCTCATTAATTTCTGAGATGGGAGGATGCTCCTTTGGACAAAAGCAGTCATGGCCCTTAGTAAGGAGCCGAAATAATTTCTCTTTCCCTAACTCAAGGTTTTTTAATGTTGTCTAAAATCCTGAAATTCGGCAAAACAAAATCTGAATGGTGTTCTGCTTTTTACTCATTCTTCTTAACACATGGTTTATAGTTATATTAWYMATATTTATRTTATTTATATTYATATTAWTAATATTTATATTATTTATATTAWTTATATTTATATTAATTATATTTATGTTTATATTGATGCTGCATCCTGAGACTTTCCAAAATCAGATAAATATAAAGTCCAGAAGAACTTGAACAAGCTTTCCCTAAACATTTACCCCTTCCATGGTGTGTCCGTATCCATCTCTTCACGCTTCCTATGTCTTTTAAGGTTAATAGGAAATAAAAAAAACCAACCAAATTTAAAAAACCCCAACCTTGAGAGTGTTGCTTCATAACCTGTGCATTTCCAGCTCTGGGTTTTTGATTTAAAAGCAGCTCCTCGGGTATCAAGTGCTGAGTGCTCCGAACGAAACGCCAGAGCTGAGCCTTTGGGAAGGAATTCCTGGCGTACACACACGAGATCAGAGCCCATTAGCCACCAATATTAGATTAAATGAGACTAAACATTGCAGAGGGCCATTTTSCCTCCTCCTGCCGGTTATTACCCTAATGCAAAGCACTGCTGGGCCAGGCAGGGTTCGCAGGGTTGGGTCTCTCTGCGCTCGGGATGCTCCGAGGGCATCCCGGAATTTCGGGGCTTTATCACCCGAGCGATCTGCTGCACGGCCCCAGCAGAACAGAGGGATGAAACCCGATAACTGAGCTTTGCTCAGACTTCATAGCGACATGAAAGCCTTCATTTTCCCCTCTGAGGGCCGGCGTGGATTTCCCGGCGAAGATGCGGTGTCGCGTTACCGTAATGCACCGAA
Organism: Malurus melanocephalus; assembly: GCF_030028575.1. NCBI lineage: Eukaryota > Metazoa > Chordata > Aves > Passeriformes > Maluridae > Malurus > Malurus melanocephalus. Next base: position 238,199 of record NW_026623946.1, read on the forward strand.
GGGTTTTGCAAGAAAAGCCCCCAATAAAATCCCACAGCTCCCATATCCCCCCACGATTTGGGGTATTGGGATGCTGAGAAGAGTCAAAAACACCTAAAAAACCTAAATCTGGAGGAAAAAGAGTCTGGGTACTGCTGAAACTTCACTGGCAGAGCCGCTTGGCCGAGCGCCCTGGCTCAGGGTGTGGGATGAGGCTCTGCAAGGAGAAGGTTTTGTTTTGTCTCGGCTTTGTCTGTTTGGGAAACTGGAAATTGGTTCCTTCCAGCAGGAATTGCTGCTTGCCAACGGGACACGTTCCCTGTGATGGGAATAGTGTTTGGCTTGCGGTAGAGCCGATGAATGCTGGGTGTCTCTCTTAATTTTCACTTTTTCTTAGGAAAAATTCGGTGCAAATTTTCTGTTGGGTCTCCTGAGGTGACACTCAGCCGGGTGAGTCCAACCAAATCTCAAGAATCCACAGGGAAACAACAAAATTGACACAAATTATCTCCTGCTCTCTTCTGCCGTGGAAAAAAAAACCAAAACAACAAAAAAAAAACCCCAAAAAAACCCCCAACAACTCAATCAACCCTTTCCTTCGGGCTCTTGATGTTTCTGCACTGTCAGGATTCCAGGGAGCCACTGGATCCTAAATTCCTCATCCAATAGGGGAATCTGAGCAAAACAAATCCCACATTCTGCTCAGAATTTTTTTTTTTTTTTTGCAATGCAAACTCGATGCTCTGGTGCGACATCGAAACGTTGCCAAATCCTCACTGCACCCAAACACTCCACAGAGCTCATTGAGATTTTCCCAAAGTTTTGTTTCAGAAGAAAAAAAAAAAAAAAAAAAAAAAAGCTGTAGCAGAATAAAATAAATCCTGGTCATGTTGTTATCAAGTGTCACTCTGGATTTTCAGGGATTTCTTCTAAAAATTTTTCTGTAGAATGAACCTACACTGTTAGAAACTTGAAACTGGAGTAAAGCTTGGCTGTAATAGAATATTTCCATCCATTCGGGTTTTAAACCACTTAACTGATTCTGCTATTTTGGAATTCTGCTCTTGCCTAAAACCCCAAGAATTTTAAAATCCCAGGAATCTTTATGAATTGGAAACCCTTTTCTGCACAGGGTTGATTTTCCTTTCCAGTGAGGTGGTGCAGAAGTGTTTGAGTAGYTCAGTGAGTAGTTTACACCAGGTATCTGCTCACCTGGGAGCTCCCCTGTGCTGGGGGATGAATTCCCACCAAATATTTTTTGTCAGCTCCAAAGGACTCATCAGCACAGGAAGGAACGACCCTGAACCTCCCAAATCCTCATGAAGTTCCTTAACCATGACATTATTGTTTCTTTTTGGTAATTTGGTGGTGTTCGGAAACGTTTTCTTGTAATTAATAACAGCAGCAGCTGCACTGGTGTTCAGTAGAGCTGAAGACAATATTAAAATTTTAAATATTTAAATGATTTAAAAAGCCTTCAGGGTGATTTCAACCTCCAGCTYTAAATGGAAAGTTACCTGCGGCTGGAACAGCGTGTTGGGTTTTTTTGGGGTGTCAGAACATGTCAGGTTTTTTTGGGTGTGGAGATTTCTGTTGTAAGGGACAGGAAAGTGGCTCTGGGGACAAAGGACCTCGGCTCCTCGGGAGGTGCAGGTTTCCCATGAGATGTGACCAAAAAACCCCACCCTGTAACCTCCAGAAASAGAGGATGGGTGGGTCATGGGCAGAACCTCATCTGCTCTGCCCAAAAATCCTTCACTTCCACCCTGGAAATTCCCAGTGGGATTAGAGATGGGCAGGGTTTGGGTTAATATTTGTAAAATTGGGACGATTCCCTGAAAGGTTTGTGCTTCTCAGCCAAAATGATTTTCGAGCCCACAGATCCCCMGCAGGATAGGATTGCTGGGTGCAAGGTGTGCACCTACTACAGGTTGTAACCTGTGTGTTGTTCTGCTACCAGAATTAATTTGGTGTAGAAATKCAGAGACTGAGCARAAAAAWCTTATTTTATRACCACTTGGAGCMAACCTTCCAAGATGTGCACTMCTACAGGTTGTAAACCCATGTGTTGTTCTGCTATTGGAATTAATTTGGTGTAGGAGTTCAGAGACTGAGTAGAAAATTAATTTGGTGTAGAAATTCAGAAACTGAATAGAAAAAAAAAAAATTTCAGAACCACATGAAGCAAACCTTCCATGATGCGCACCTACTACAGGTTGTTAATCCTGATGTTATTCTGCCACCAACATTAATTTGGGGTAGAAATTCATACATTGAGAAGGAAAAACTTATTTTATAATCACTTGGAGCAAACCCTCTAAGATGTGCACCTACTACAGGTTGTTAATGTTACTACTGACATTATTTTGTTGTAGAAATTCAGAAATTGAATAGAAAACTGTATCTTAGGACAACATGGAGCAAACCTTCCAAGATGTGCACACGCTACAGGTTGTTAATCCAGGTGTTATTCTGCCACCAACATTAATTTGGTGTAGAAATTCAGAGACTGAATAGAACAAATAAATTCTAGAACACATGGAGCAAACCTTCCAAGATGTGCACCTACTCCAGGTTGCTAACTTGTGCATTATTCTGCCACCAACATTAATTTGGTGTAGAAATTCAGATACTCAGTGGGAAAAAAATAATTTGGAACAACACGGAGCAAACCTTCCTCCTGATGAAGTGGGGAGCAAAATCCCTTCGGAAAAAGGGACTTAGCACCGCTGTCCCTGCCCWAAGAGGAGCCAGCAGAGGTTGGTGGGCCCGGTGTGGTTGGGACATCTCATCAATGCTCTGGCTTTAATTGAGTCCTTTCACTGCCCGTGCAACATCTAACATTCTAACAACATCTGCAGACGGGCAGCCCAGGGCCGCGGCTCCTGTTCCTGATAGATTCCTTTGCGCTGAGATTTAATGGATTAGCCAAAATGATGTGAAAAAATGGATCTCTGATTTACGGCCCGCAATTTTTCGCTTACTGCAGCGCTTTTTCCCCCCCTCCGTCGGTGTTTTCCACCCCGTTAAAGCCTCGTGTGAATAAGTGCCGCGTTGTGTTTCTGGATTTGCCCGCAGGGCTCATCAGACGACCCTTTGCCTACAGTCCCCACCAGGCCATTTAAACAGGAAGTTTAATTTTATAGTATTAAAAAAGAGAAAACGGTACTTAATTATCTGGCTGTGAAACAGCAGTGCTCTTTCTTAATTTTAGTAGCTAATAAAATGCTGTTCCTGCAGTTAACTACTTCTGGTCCAAACGCACTACAATTTTGGCTATTTGAATAGAATATTTTATGAACTGTTATATATTGCACTACAGTTTCTAAACTCTGCTATGACATATTTCTCTCAAGATTTATTAGCATTTTTTATTTAAAACAATATATTAAAGAGAGGAGAAAGAGTAATCTTAGCTAAAATTCAAATATTAGAAAAACATAACATAGACCAAATCTTTTCATTTAACTTCCCCCCCACCACCAYCACCCCCTCCACCTTCTCCTCTCCCACCGTCGCTATAAAAAAGTTTTTTGGAACAACAACCCACACCTGCATCATTAATTCAATATGTCTTCCAACATGACTCAAATCAGAGTATCAGTTTCAGGGGCCATTTGCTACTTAAATGACTTTATGAAAACAGAACAATGAGCTGCCCCTACGCAGCCCCGACTCCAACTCTGGCTAAAATAAACCTCGACATCTTTTATATCTTTGTTTTTTTTTTTTTCCAACAGTTGCCTCTCTGCTGCTCACCCCCCTCTGGAGCAAACAGTGCTCGTTAAGTGCCAGGTCTGCTGTCTTTGGAAACTCGTTAATGCCTCTTGGCTGTGCCCAGGCACAAGCCCATCTGGACGTCTGCTAAATTAAAAATTATTTGGGGTGAAAGCCTTTTATTTGAGGCTCTGAGGGAAGGGATTCCCTGATTATATTGATAATATTGGGAATTTTTTATGCTGGTTTGGGTTTCTGGTGGAGGAATGGTATAAGTGAAWGGAGCTGTGTTGGTCCCATCACTGCAATGGGCTGAGGGTGACCACTGGAAGGTTTTTGCTCTCAGGTTTTGGGTGAGAGAGAAGTTTCTTAGAAAGCTGAGGCTGATCATCCASCTCAGGTTGTGCTGGGGAGGTTTAGATGAGATATTGGATTAAATTTTTTTGCAGAAAGGCTTGTCAAGTGTTGGAGCAGGAAGAGGTGGAGTCACTGTGCCTGGACGATACTCCGAGGCACCGGGTGGGATTGTTGGGATGYCTGTGCAGGGATGGATGATCCTTGGGGGTTCCTTCCAGCTCAGGAGATTCCAAGTGACAAAAAACCCCACATGGATGTGGCACTGGAGGCCATTGTTTCATGGTGAATCGACACTCATCAATGACGACCAATGACCACCAACGGCCACCAGTGACCATCAGTGACCACCAACGGCCATCAGTGACCATCAGTGACCATCAAGGACCACCAATGACCTTCAACAGCCATCAGTGACCATCGACACCCATCAATGTCAACCAGTGACCATCAACGGCCACCAGTGACCATCAACAGCCTTCAGTGACCATCAACAGCCTTCAGTGACCATCAACGGCCAACAGTGACCATCAACAGCCATCAGTGACCATCAACAGCCAACAGTGACTATCAATGGCCACCAGTGACCATCAACAGCCATCAATGACCATCAACGGCCATCAGTGACCATCAAGGGCCATCAAAGGCCCTTAACAGAACATCAGCTCCAAACCTCCCCCTAGCATGGTCCATGGCACCTGGTCTGGGAAAAGAGAGATAAGAAGGACCTAATTAGTATTTCTTTCCTAATAAGAAATCCAGATCCAATAGGAAAATAAATACTAAAGTCTATGAAACTTTGGACCAATGAACATTAAACCAATAAAGTTCTCCGGTTTTGACTGTATAAAGTTTGGGGGAAATCTTATAAAATCCACATGTCACAGAATGATTTTCTCTGCCCAACCGGGCTATGTGTGGATGAAAGGATTTCTGTGGCACATCCTGGCCAGAAAATAAAGTAATGCCTTGACTCTCTAACATCAAAATGTTGTTGGAGAGTTTTCGTTTTTCCCTCAGTTTTGGTGACAAGATGATGATCAATATCAACCTTGCAAGCAGCAAAAAGAAATGAAGTTATCGTGGATTTACAGTGGAGTCTGTTGGAAAGCTCTCCATGCCGGTGGCTTCCTCACACTGAGGAAATGCATCTCCAGCACTGCAAAAGTCTTTGTTTTATCAGCAGCTGCTCATCCCATATCCCAAATCCAGCTTTGGGTTGCTCGAAGGGAAAAAGAAAAAGCTCCCTGTTCACTTGCAAAAGGCTGCTGCTTATTATATCCCTCCTGCTTTGGTCCCCCCTAATATAGACACAGCGRAAAAATCTTCCCAGATCTATTTCGAGCACTGTCTGAACACAAATATTTTGTTGATGACAAAAAAGTGGCTGGTTGGTATATTTGGGAGTCTTCAAAGGCTAAATTGGGATTGGATGGGAGCCAGGTTTCTGAAGAGCAGAGGATTTGAGGRAGACAGTTTGTACAGTCTGTGGCAGGGAGGGCAGCGAGGAAATCTGTTGGGTTTGAAAAAAAAAATGAACAACCAAACAACAACAAAATTTGGGTGAAAATCAGGAAAATGCTGCTGAAGATGATGATTGAAGACAGGGTAATGGGATTAAAAGGGAGATTTAACATCTAAAGCATAGGACGTGCTAAAAATGGGTTCCATTTCATTTATTTGTGCCACAGTTGCCTTGAATTCTGGGTGTAGAATTCCAGAGTTGAGAGGAAATCGAGGGAATACAAKAATACAGATCCATGAAAATAGAGAARCTAAAAATCCTAAGGCATCACCACCATCCTAATGAACTTTTCAGTGTCCATTCAGTGTCTGACTGAGTGAATCCCTCCCAAATTCACTTTGCCCTGCAGAGAGCAGCTCCTCTTCGGGGAGCAGGAGGCTCCTGAGGAAGGAAGAGCTTCACTCCAGTGACTCCTTTGGGTTTGGCTCCTCTCARTTTCACCGTGGAGCTAATGCTCCATTATTCCAGCAGGGGCTGATTGCCCTCAGTGCCAAGCAGCCCTGGCTATTTACCCACCTGAGCCTTATCAGTGCCCGCACTCGGTAACCCGGCTGCGTTCACCGGCCGCGATGGAGATTCGGGGCTGTTTCAGTTGACACACTCATTCTCTAAAGACAACAACCCAAATGAGTCTATTAGGGCCAGGAACTGCGAGGCCAGCCCTACTGAGCAGGCTGAGATCCCRGTGTTTGCTCTTCGAATTTGCTCAATTGGGCCCTTTCCATTATTGGGGCTGGATGGCTCCCGCTCCCCGCCCTCGTTCCCTGCATTAACTCTCTATTACCTTGTTTACCGTGGCCCCGCTCAGTGCCAGCTCATGAATGTCAATTTGTTCTCCAATTAGCTCTGCCTTATTGACTGCCCTCAGACTGCCCAGCTCAGCTTTCTGAAGTGCCTATCGCTATCAAAGCGATTTGTTTAATTTTTTTAAGGGATATAACTTTAATGCGCCCTTTTACTCTGCCGTTATCTCGGTTGCCCCTATCTGAAGTCCGTTTATGGAGWGGGGTTTGTTCTAATAGCTTCATATCTGTGTTAATATTTTGTGACAGTTTATGTACTTAACTCGTGGGGGAGACACATTAATTCTCCTCTCCTGGCTGTGACGGAGCGGCAGGAACCTGTGAGAGGAAGGTGGATTTCCCCGAGGTCTGGAGGGTGAATGCAGATGGGGTTTGTGGCAGGAAAATTAAGAAACGCGTTCATTCGAGCATCTTGTTCCCTCTGCTGTGCACAGGAGATGTTTTCCTCCAACATGGGGAAAACATGGGATGGGGCTCAGSAAAATCATAATTTTTTCAGGGCATGGACAGCTGAAGAGATGGGACAGAGGGAATTATGGAATATCCCGAGCTGGAAGGATCATCCAAGTCCAGCTCCTGGCCCTGCATAGATACCCCAACAATCCCACCCAGGATTAACTGTTTATACCTTAGACAAAAGAAAATCTCAGGTGTGTTTTTTTTGAGTTTCTCATTCTTCTCTCTCATAGATCTTCATAAAATTGAGCTGCCTGAGCCCTTCCTCTTGTTCCTCAGTTTTCTTTTTTTTAACAATGTTGATGATATCACTTTAATATTTGCAGTGCTGGGCTCCTGGGTCCCACTGAGCGGCTTTTAATGACCCCAAAACAGCTCAGGGCACTTGTTGGGCAGGGTCTGGTGCTTGAATTTCAGCCTCAGGTGATGCTGCTCAGTGTCCTCTGTCCTGTCCCTCTGTCCCTCTGTCCTGTCCCTGGGAGTCCAGCCTGGTAAAATACAGAAATTAAACCAGATTTTGGGTTTTCCTGCTCTTTCATTCCCTCCTTTCTACAGCAGCTTCTCTTCATGTTTTGCAACCAGCTTTTTTAACGCTACTCCCCAAATCTGTGGATAATTGGGTCCATTGGCTCCCCAGGCACCCCAAATATTGCTGTCACTTCTTGGTTTGGACATTCCAGGTCTGTTCTGATGGATTGGATCRGTGTAGGGAAACACAAATCCAGCTTTGACTTGGGTCAAATATTTCCCATGTTGTGGCAATTGAATCCACTGCCTGAAATTGCCTGAAAATRCCATTTTTCTCAGTCACCCTCAGAGCTTTGCCTTTCTTTCTTAAGCAAACCACAGACAACTCTCAGGAATGGTGAGAGAGAATGGCTTAGGAAGGGATAGGGGGGAAATCTGGGATGTTGGGGAAACTCAGGATGGGGAGGATGCAGAGGGTGTGGGGGAAATTCGGGATGGGGACAATGGAGGGGATGTGGGGAAAATATGGGATTGGGAGGATGGAGGGGAAATCAGGGATGTGGGAGAAATCAGAGATGTGGGTGGGATAGCGAGGATTTGGGGGAAATCTGGGATGGGAGGAATGGAGGGGATGTGGGGGAAATCCAGGATGTGGGGGAAATTAGGGATGTGGGGAGGGATAGAAGGGATATGGAGGAAATCTGGGATGTAGGGGAAATGTAGGATAGGGAGGATGGAAGGGATGTGGAGGAAATCAAGGATGTGGGAGAAATTGGGGATGTGAGTGGGATAGAGAGGATATGGGGGAAATGCAGGATGGGGAGGATGGGGGGGATGTGGGTCCCTGGCGAGGAGGGTGAAGCCCTCGTGGTTTCCAGGTAACAAATTGCCACCACCGAAGGTGATCCTAAAAGTCCATTTGACTTCCCTTAGCGATCYTCCCGGAGCAGATTGCTCACCCTATAAAGCATTGAGAGGTGCCGTGGCAAAGCGGGGGCAATCAAAGCTCATTAACGCTGGAGCTGATAATTGCATGTGGCTGTAATTTGTGGTGGATATGGGATTTAGCAAGGGGGTTATTTCTGCTGTTGGGGGCTAATGAGTGAAGGGAGAAATTTCTGTAACTTTAGTATTTATTCCTCTTTAGCAACCGATTGGTGATAAATGAAGAGTTCWGTCTTCGGGTTGTGATCGGAAAAAACACCCCGATAAATAAATATTGAACTGAACTYGGTTTGGGGGGCACCCAGACTTTTCTAGGACCTGGGTTTGGACCCTCCATTTASGAGGAAAGGACTCACAGAATTGTGGAATCAGTGAGGTTGGAAATCAGTGAGTTTCAAAATCACCCCTTCCTGGTGCCAAACCAATGCCACCACCACGTCCCCTCTAGCCCATGTGCCACATCCACACGGTTTTTGATTATCTCAGGGATGGTGAGTCTGCCTGGGCAGTCTGTTCTGATGCTTTACAACCCTTTCCATGAAAAAATCTTCCCKAATTTCCATCCTGGTGCAATTTGGGGCAGTTTCCTCTCATCCTGTCCATGTTCCTGGGGAGCAGAGCCTGATTCCCCCTGGCTGCCCCCTCCTGTCAGGGAATTGTGCARAGCCTGARKGYTCCCCCTGATCCCCCTTTTCTCCTCCCTGAGCCACTCCTGGGCCTCCAAACCCTTTGAGGATTTGTTTGTTTTAATTAAAAACATGTAGAGGAGAATAATGAGGCACCTTCCAAAGGCAGGAGATGCCCAGAGGAGGACGGATCTGTCCTTTGGATCAGGGCTTCCTGCTCATCTCTGGCATTTCAATGAAAGGAACTCATTTGTTTCCTTGATTTTTTTACATAATAAATAATTTCTTCATGATTAATTTCTTCATAGATAATTTCTTGTAACCGTTCTTTGGTCACCAAACCTGGGCAGTGCAGAGGGCTCTGGAATGAGTTCTCATCTCCTGGGGGTGCATCAGGAGCATCTGTGACCCATCCTGAGCTTGTTTGATTCCAAGCAATGTTTGGTAAGCAGGATGAAAGCAGGACTCGTGTTGTACCCTAAAACAGGGAAGTGTCCTAAACTTGAGCAGGACTTAAAGCTGATTTGGTCCAAATTTTAAGGATTTTCATAACTGAGAACTTGAATTTCCTTCATGGAATCTTGGAGAGGGATGAATTCAGGTAAATAATTGGAAGGGTTGCACTGATACCTTGCTGCTGCTGGAAAACAGATGGGAAAACAAAAAAAAAAAAAAGGAAAAGCAGCTTCGATTTTTTTGTCTCCTTAGCATCAAAAGTTGCTTCACGTAGCCTGATTGCTGAGATAAATTAAAATCACAACCACATTGACCCAATTATCATCCAGGACACTCTGCTTTCCCTCCCCTGATGTTTGGAGCTGCTCAGTGATTTCACAGCTCCCACCAGGCAGGGGTGTCACTGTCACCGGTGCCTTTTGATCTGCTCTGGTCTGATTTTACAGTTTTTCAGTCTCTCTGTCCCCTCATCCCTGAGAACTCCTGAATTGGACTCTCCCCCAAAGCTTCTCCTGAAGTTAAAACCAAGAGTTTTTTATCATAGCGATGCTGAAGTCAGAGGGAATGAAGGGAAGGGATCTCTCCAAGCCAGAGGAGAAGAGAAGAGGGGAAAGAGACTCCAGTAGTGGACAAATATTGGGATTCTGAGCGCCAGCGACAAGCTCAGGGCACACAACAACAATTTAAAACACAGAGATAAAGTTCAGATTTGGAAAAAGCCAGAGGGATGTGCTGGGGTTACCTGGGCATCAGAGACTCAGCCCTCAGAGCCTGCACTCATATTTGCTGGAAAATACCAGCAAAATATCAGGAAAAGCACAGCAAATCCTAAAAAAAACCCCAGCCCAGCAGCATCTGTGCACTCCCAGCCAAGATGCCTGAGGAGAGCCTGCAATTGCAGGAGATTTTTTTTTTCCCCGACATTAAAAGATGTGCGAGTTTTATTTTTCGACTGTGCTCATCGTTCACCAACAGAAATAAAAACACAAACCCTCCAATTGAAGTCCTTCAGCCAAAAAAAAAAAAAAAAAATCGGTTTGCAAAGCAAAAAAATAGCAGCCCCTGCTACTCCTGACAGCTGGRGTTTGGCTGATTTTCGGAGATCTCCCGAAAGGTGAGCTCGGGAGGATGCCCTATCAGCCTCTTATCTTTGAATCCCATATCCTTATGTTTATTAAAATCAATATAATCCATTAGCCTACATTGTTTCCATTTTTAATAATCCATTGATATATTGCCCGGGCTTTTATGGGACTAAACAAATTTCCTCTTTATGTGCCCTGTAATAGCCGGAGGTCAGGCTGCTTGAGAGCAGTCGCTGTATATAAATGTTTATTTACTGCCTGACTACTGATTGAGAACATATCTGGTCCACAGGCTTCAGATGGCTTTTAAACTAGAGATTTATGGCTCACTTCCTGTTTTCCAGACACACTACACCGTTTTTAAATCAAGTAATGAATGCGAGGTATTGTGAAAATAACAGCCGGGGATTGCCCGAAAATTCTGCGTTTGGGACCGGGGCCGATCGGGTGCTTTGGGGTTTCATCATTATTTTRGTTCTTATTGGGGTGGGTTTAGGGRCATKAAACACCCTCCTGATGTTTCCTTTGTGTTTCCTTTGTGTCCAGGGTGTCTTTGTGGGCTGGARTKGCACTCCATGGCCAAGCTGGGAATTTGAAGGGAAGAACCTTCCCAAAATTTGCCCATTGATGTTTTTTGGGGTCCTTTTCCAGCAGCTTCTCCTCTGTCAACCTCAGTTTAGCAAACCATTTTCATTTAGGCTGGGCTTTATCAAAGTCCCTTTTTTTTTGTGTGGTTTCTTGTCTTTTTTGCTTCCAGCTGAATGCGAGGTATTGTGAAAATAACAATTTTCACGGCTGGAGATTGCCCCAAAACTCTGCATTTGGGTACTCTGGGATTTCATMATTCGTTTTGTTCCTATTGGGGTGGGTTTAGGAACATTAAACACCCTCCTGGTGCCATTTTCTTTGTGTCCAGGATRTCTTTTTAGGCTGGAGTTGCTCTCCTGGAGCTGCTCAATTGCTCCCTTTGGCCAAGCTGGGAATCTGAAGGGAAGAACGTTCCCAAAATTTACCCTTTGATGTTTTTTGGGGTCCTTTTCCAGCAGCTTCTCCTCTGTTAAACACCAGTTTAGCAAACCATTTTCACTTAGGCTGGGCTTTACCAAAGCCAAAGTCCCATTTTTTTGGGAAAAGGACCCCAAAAAAAGATCAACGGGTAAATTTTGGGAAGGTTCTTCCCTTCAGATTCCCAGCTTGGCCATGGAGTGCAATTCTAGCCCACAGAGACACCCTGGACACAAAGGAAACACAAAGAAAACACCAAGAGGGTGTTTAATGTCCCTAAACCCACCCCAATAGGAACCAAACGAATGATGAAATCCCGGAGCACCCAAAGCTGGAGTTTTGGGGCAATCCTTCCATGCTCACCGAGATGTCAAACTCCTCTCCTTTGTTTGGACTTTGATGATTTCCTCAATGACAAGATAATCGAAATTTCCTCTTTATTGCCCCATAAAATCATGGTAGGGGAGGAGCAGTGGTTTTTGGGCCTTGCCAGAGCTGCACCAGAAGGTTTTGGAGTCTCTTTTTCCTCCCTCTCCTCATTTTTTTGGGAAGGGTCTGGCATTGTGGGTGCCGGAATGAGACCTCTCCGGCAAATGCAACGTGTAAATTTTGGAAAGAAAAAGAAAAAATTAAACATGTGGTTTGTGTTTGAAAACCCGGGGARTATTATGAAAGCAATAAAGCATCTCTGCTGCAGGCAGCTCTGCCTYGGTGAGCGCACACGCTCGGGTTTGTGAACATGACACTGTCCATTCCAGGAGAACCTGGGTTCTGCAGGGAAGGTACAGGAGCAGCAGCGGGGCTGGGAGTCCTCTATAGGGGCTGTGAGTCCCTTATAGTGTCAGTGAGTCCCCTGTAGGGGCTGTGAGTGCCTTATAGGGTCTGTCAATCCTTTATAGGGGTTGTGAGTCCCTTATAGGGGCAGTGAGTCCCCTATAGGGGCTGTTCCTTCCTTGCAATGAGGTTTTTGGCCCCATTTTCCACCTAGGCCTGAGGGGTGGAAAACAGCTTGGAATTGTGGGATTATGGAATTATGGAATCGTGGAATTATGGACTCAAGGAATCACAGAATCATGGAATCACGGAACCATGCACTCATGGAAACATGAAATCATGGAATCACAGAATCAGGGAATCATTAAATCATGGAATGACAGAATTATGGAATCATGTGGTTTCATGGAATCATGGAGTCATGGAATTGTGTAATCCTGGAATCGTATAATCATGGAATCATAGAATCATGGAATCATATAATCATGGAATCATATAATCATAGAATCGTGGAAAAAGGGAGCCATGAAATCATAGAATCCTGGAATCAAATAATCATGGAATCATAGACTCATGGACTCGTGGAATTATGGAATCATGGAACCATTGGATGGTTTCGGTTGGAAGGGCCCTTAAAACTCATCTTTTCTGCCCTTTGCCAGGTTGCTCCAAGCCCAACCTGGCCTTGAAAAAAAAAATGTGGAGCACCACGGAAAAGCTCAGGAAGAAATAATTCCCTCCCAAACAGGCGTTGGAACAGGGAGAGGACGCTGTGATTCCCGAGCTGTTGTGGTTTCGGGTTGAACCCGAGCTACAGTTGCACAAATCATTGTTTGGGGAGCGTGGACGCTTCGTTTCTTTAACAGCCTGTGACCTGCAGTGGAATTTTGGTTGGGTGTTAATGACCAAAGGTTTTGCAAGTAATTAAATTTGTGGAGAGCGCTGTCCCTGAGAGGCTGGGAGCCTTCCWGAGAGCAGGCGGTGCCTGTGTGTTCTGCAGCCTTAAACCTGAGCAGGAGGGCAGTGAGGAGCAGGGATGGGGCTGATCCTCACCACTCAGAGCTCTTTTATCTCATTTTTGAGTTACACACTCTGCCGTGGTTGTGTTCCATGGATTTAGCGACAAAATGTTGTAAAATTCTGATTAAAATGCTCAGATTCAGGCAGAAAAATTGAGACGAGTGCACTTGACGTGAGATGTGACTCACACACGTCATGGGAAATGGTTGGATGCATCCAAGCTGGGGAATCTCTTATGTAAATTACACACTCAGTTACTCACACTTTACAAAGAGAAGTTCACACGTGTGCACTGTAGGCCGCTCCTAAAATGGGACTAAAAAGTGATTTTAGGATTTGTGCACAAGGCAGAGTGAATTTTCTTATCTGTCAACCATTCTTTATTTTTTTTTTTTTTTGGTGAAATTATTCCCTCCTCTACCTCAGCCTTGGTGCCATCCTTCAGGAACCGCAGAGGCTGCAACATTTCTCTTCAATTCTTGTGGCCAAAAAGGAGATGTGGCAGATAAAATAATAAAATAAAATAAAATAAAATAAAATAAAATAAAATAAAATAAAATAAAATCAGATTTAAGTCCGGCCCAATAGCTCAGCTCGTTGCCCTACGAAGGGTCTTTGCTGGCTGAGGCAGCTGAGTGGTGCTTTGAGTAAGATTTCCTCATTTTTGGGTGTTTCCTCCAAGAATGAGGTCTCAGCTTTCAAAAATCTGAGGGTTTGTTCAGTTTTTGTGCCTTGGCAGATGGCGGTGCCCTGTCCCCACTCCCAGTGGGCACTGGAGTTATTTACCTTGGGCTGTTTCCTGTCCGTGGCTATCAGAAATCCCCAGCAAGAACAGAGACATGAAGGCTGCAAAAAAAGAAAAAATATTTAATTTTTAAACTTTTTTTGAGCAAAAAGACAGGATGGAAAAAGGCTGCAAAAACACACAAACACCCTGCATTTACAAAGCTTTGCATGGGAGGTTACCCACTGTGCTCTGTGTCTTTAAAACACTAATGGGCCCTCTGAAAAAAAGAAAAAAAMMMCMAAAAAAAAACCCCAAACCCATGACAGTCCACCAGCAACTAGCACACTAACAGGTTCTCATCTGACACCAGTAGGGAACCGAAGATATTTTATTATTTGGAAACTCCATATAGGGAAAGCCAGCCTTGAATCTGTCATTACTCCAAGAACCACACCTCCCCTGGGAGTTAATTATTTTCTTAAAATGCAACTTGTACTGTTAGTTTAAAACATTCCAACTGTGTTCGCACTCTTTAAATCTTCTGTAAACCTTAGAGTTTAAATCACTTGCAGATAAGAGTAATTCTATTAGGGAAAAAAAAAAAAAGAAAAAGAAAAAAGAAAAAAAGGCTCGGTGGAAGGGGGAAGAGGGGGAAATAAAAGGGCATTGATAGAAGTGTCCTTTGGGTGCCCATTGCCCTGTCACCTTTAGAACTTGGCAGGAGCTGGAAACTTTATAGGGCCTGGCACAGAATGAAACGAAAGAGGTGCATGCCACATTTTCCTTCCAAAAAAACACCGAAACGGGCAGAGACTTACCCCCTTTGTGAGGGGCTGAGGATCTGAGAGCAGGGTTAGGGTTTTAAAAAAAAAAAAAATTAAGAAAAGAAAAAGGAATTAATGCTCAGTGGGGCTGACAGGTCAGAGCCTTTGCTGGGCTGTAATTTTGGAAGGAGAAGGCGTTGGGTAAAGGGCTGGGAGTGGGTTTGGGGTTTYGGGGAGGGSTTTAAAGACAGGGCWATGATGAGAGGTTGGAGCTCCTCAGCTCCTCTTRCCTTGGCTGCTTTCATGGCAATTCTGGGGTATTACAAGGAGCTAAACAAAAAATTATGAAAAAAAAAAAGCTAAAAAAAAAATTACTCATTGCTGTGGGTTTGCCACGAGCCAGGCGGGCAGAGGATGAGGTGGCGTTTTTGGGGCTGTTTGGGCAATCATTCACCACGTGGGGTGAGGGTCWTTCTGTGGTTCCAGACTCAGCTTCTTTTTCTCCTCCAGGCCCTTCCCAGCCCCTCTTTCTCCCTATAATTTGTTTTGCTTTCGCAGGAGTGTCTTGGTTGAGCTGGGATTTCATTTGGGTTTTTTTTCCCAGCACCCCAAATCTGCAGGAGCTCTTTGGGCAAGGAGAGGAGTGAAAAAGGGCAAAGAACTCGTCACTGAGGATGCTGTGGTGACTTTGGGGACATCTCTGGCTGTTCAGAGTCACCTTTGAATCTGAGCATTTATGGAGAAATCTGAGGATTTGGAATCTGAGGCTTCATGGAGGAATCTGAGGGTTCATGGAGGAATCTGAGGTCAGATGTCTCATTCCCAGGGCTCTGCTGGCAGCTCTGGAGTAGAAGGTGATTTAAATTCTGAGCTGAGCTGCTCCCAGGGTGATGCCCTGGAAGGATCTCCTGTTCCTGTGCAGGTGGGACACCCCTCTTTGGGCTCCTGGAAGGAAAGAGAGAGTCAGGCAGAGCCAGGATCCCCTCTCCTGGCTTTATTTGCATCCTTTCTATTTTTTCCTGATTTTTTGGGGTGTCCAGAGTGTTCCGTGTCAGCATGGATTCCCCACCTGCACTCACAGAGATGATGGAATCACATCCCTTCATCTGAATCCTTCTGTTCTGTACAGCRATACCATTAATATGAGCAAGGAAAGAATTCTCTTTTACCCCCAAAACCCAAAAAATGAATTTTTGAAAGAAAATTCTTGCCCCAAAAGTTCAATCAGAACAGAGCAAGGATGTCTTCTGCAGTTATTTGTGCCTTTCTCTGGTTCTCTTCAAGTAAAACACTTCCTATGAGAGGAATCAGACCTAAAGCACAGAATAATCATGTTGGAGATGATTATCAGAGGAGGAAACACTTCTGATTATGTTTTTAGGCAGAATAAACCTGAGTGAAGGACACATTTCCCCTCAAAGCTGAGCTGTGGGTAATGAGACACAGGAGCCCGGTGAAAATAATGAGCTGTTAAAGAAATAAACAGTTAAAACAATAACAAAAGGCTAAACAGCTTCGGAAAGAGAAAAAAAAAAAAAAGAAGCCAAATGTGATCTAAAGACAGAATTGCTTGCTCACAGAGAGGAAAGTGATCTCCTTGAAGTGCTCAAACATGAGAAGCCCTGGGTAACGTCGCTGCTGTTTGCACAGTTTACCCAGACAGGCTGAAAGATCCTATTAATAATCATCATTTGCATTCAGACCTTGGAAATGCTCGGCAAAGCCAAAATTTGCCTCTCGAGGCTCCCCAGGAATGAAAASGATTCCCTGTGGCAGCGCTGGGGCTGAGGCACAGCCCTGTCTGAGGTACTGATGGGATGAGGAAAAAYTGAATAATGCCAGGAGAGCTTCAGGTTGGGTTGGAGGGAGAATTTCTTCRCTTTTTGAGTGGTGAAACATTGGAACAACCTCCCCAAGGAATGGTGGAGTCACCACAAAAAATGTTCAAAAAATACGTGGAGAGAGCTCTGCACTGGGCGCTGCCTGCTGCTTTCTCCTCCCACGGCGAAATTTGCMCCCTGGAATTAATTCCCATCCCAGCTCCGAGGGAATTTCTCATCCTAGTGGAGCATAAAACGAGGAATAATTAGGTTTAATGTATCCAAAGCCTCTTCAACAGCGAAGAAAAATCTCATACCCTTGRTTCTCCTTGGTGGGACTAAGTCTCATTAATGTTCTTGAAAAAAAAAAACGCAAAAACTAAATGTGCTTTGGATCAGAGAGAGAATTCTCCTTCTGCTTAATTTTTCCGATTTTTTTTTCTCTTCTGGGGTGGTATTTTGGTTGCTCTGAGTGTCCTCCCTTCAAAACACCAAAACTGGGATGGGTTTGGAGAGCAGAGGAGTCACAGCAGTGAGAAGGGATCGGSGATTTGGCCTGGGAGAGGGGGGAAAATTTGTGGAGATGGGGGGAAGAGGAAGGGGAAAAATATTGTGGAATTGGAGAAAGAGATGGAAAATAGAGCCTTTTGGAGATGGGGAGAAAATATTGTGGAATTGGGGAAAGAGATGGGAAAAGGCTGTGGAGCTGGGGAAAGAGACCCAAACTGACCCCAAACCTGACCCCAAATTGACCACAAACCTGACCCCAAACTGACCCCAAACCTGACCCCAGTGACCCCAAACTTGACCCGTGGAAAAAGGGCCTGTGGAGCTGGGGGAAGGTGCCCTCAGTACTGGGTAGAACAAAGCCTCACTCCTGGTACCTGAACCAGGTGAGTTCCTGCCCTTGGAAAAAGTGAATTTTGTYCTGGATTGAAAATGGGTGACCAGGAATGGGTGACACAATGTCCTCTTGACCCGGGCAGTGGGGTCTGACTCCTCTTTTTATCACAAAAACWTTTGATCCTTCAGACCTTACCGACATCTCCAAGACTTTTCAAAGAGTTCAGCTAAAAAAAAATCCCAGAGCATTTTAGAAAAAGACCAGAAAAAATTTTATTTCATCCTCCCTAGACGCTGATTATTCCTCCATCACTCTTTTTGGTCTTTTTTCATGGAAAATTTTTATTTTTCATGGGAAACAAAGCACTTCTCTCTGCTCGCTGGGTTCCAACACTCGAGGGAAGAGACAACGGGTTTGGCTCAGGGGGAATTTTGGACTTGGCCAACATTCCCAGTGCCTTTTTGAGGAGGTGAAGCATCCAGGCAACCCCAACCCATGCCAGCTTTCCTTGGCCATGTCTGCACAAACCTTCAGTGCCATTTTTCACCTCTCATTTGCTTGTTTTTGTTTCTTTCCCCAGGCTGGTTCCCTTCCAGGACCGTTGAGTGTATGAAGATGCGAGCAAAGGGACATTCTCTGTTGCCCAAACCGTGTCAGCTGGAAAGCTTTGAAAAGTTAATATTTACATGAAATGCTCTCCAATTCATGCCTGTTTGTTTAACATATTTAGGTGGTGGCYGCATTTGTTTTTTTAAGCCATTTGCACGTTAAGGTACTTAAATTCTAACAAACCCCATCTTTCTCCCAGCCCTTATCAGAGTTGTTAAAAGATTTTTTTCATTAGGTCTGTAATTGAAGCTTTTAAAAACATGTTGGGGTATTTCTCATCTCAGGACAAAAAAAAAAAAGCAGAGTTTTGACATTAAAATCCTTTAGATTGCAGGGAAAAATTGAATTTTTTGCTAGTTTTTTTGGGCATTCTGATGGGTTTCAGAATAAAACATGTTTCAGATGCTCCTGAAAGGATCAGGAAATGAAAATCTGTTGGTGAATCCTTCAACCTGCAGGGATCACTGCAGCATCAGGGGTTTGGGCTAAAGCACAGCCCCAGCCAMAGCTGTCCCCTGTGGGTTTGCTGAATTTGTTTGAATTCTGAATTCCTGGGGAGCTCTGAAAAATCTGATTTTGCTGAATTCCTGAGGARCTCTGCAGGTCTGAATGTGCTGAATTCCCAGGGAACCCTAAAAATCTGATTTTCTGAATTTCTGAGGGGATCTGCACATCTGAGCATGTCTAATTTTGGGATCTTTGTAGGTCTGAGTTTGCTGAATTTTGGGGGAGCTTTGCAGGTCTGAGTCTCCTGAATTCCAGGGGAGCTCTGAAAATCTGATTTTCCTGAATTTTGGGGCAGCTCTGCACGTCTGAGTTTGATGAATTTCCGGGGAGCTTCGTAAATCTGATTTTGCTGAATTCCTGAGGAGCTCTGCAGGTCTGAATGTGCTGAATTCCTGGGGAGCCCTGAAAATCTGATTTTGCTGAATTCCTGAGGGGATCTGCACATCTGAGTGTGCCTAATTTTCAGATTTTGGCAGGTGTGACTTTCCTGAATTCCTGGAGAATTCTGCAGGTCTGAGTTTCCTGAATTCCAGGGGAGCTCTGAAAATCTGATTTTCCTGAATTTTGGGGCAGCTCTGCAGGTCTGAGTTGGATGAATTTCAGGGACCTCTGCAGGTCTGATATGCTGAATTTTGGTATGTCTGCATGTTTATTTTTAGGGGATTTCTGCAGGTCTGAGTGTGCTGAATTCCTGGGGAGCTCTGAAAATCTAACTTTGCTGAATTTTGGGGAGCTCTGAAAATCCGATTTTGCTGATTTTTTGGGGGAATCTCTGCAGGTCTGGTCTGTCTCCACGAGTTTCCCCTGCCAGGGAAGGGAGATCTTTTCAGCACTGGCTGAGAAGGAAGAGCAGCACTGCATGAAATCACTTCCTCATCAGAATTCCCTCCTCCCTCRCACTCTGTTTGGACAGACAGTTAATTTATCTCCGTTTAACTGCGGAATCAATCCATCCATCAAAGCTCCCTGAGCTAATTAGCTGCAGTCAGGGCAGCCAGGCTCGGGTACTCTGGGGTGTGGAATACCTCAGGAAGCTGCAGCAGGGATGTAGGGAGCATTTTCCCCTAAAATTTGGCATTTTTCAAGGCGTTTCTGATGGTTTTGGCTATTCTGACTCAGGGCATCACCCAGGGGTGGTGATGGGATTCCCTCRGGGTGGATGGAGATTTCTGAGGATGGAAAAGCAGCTGTGGATTGGAGGCTTTTTGATATAAAAGTTCTTTGGAGAGCGGAGAAAATCAAACCTTTTGCTGATTTTTTGGGATGTTCTGATGGGTTTCAGAATAAAACACCTTTCAGATGCTCCTGAAAGCATCAGGAAATGAAATTGCCTTCAACCTGCAGGGATCACTGCAGCATCAGCTGAAATTCTGTGGGCAGTGCCCAAGGCATGGCCCTTACCCAGCTCTGACCATGGGGCCTCAGCTCCCTCAGAAGGTCTCAAGGGAACAGATTTTATTCTTCAGACCTTACTGGTGTCTCTGAGATTTTTCACATAGTTGGGCTGGAAAAAGGCAGAGTATTTTAGGAAAAGATCAGGAAAAAATTTGTTTCGTCTTGCCTATTTTTCTGATTATTTCTCCATCAGTCTTTTTGGTTTTTTCATGGAGAAAATGTTTTATTTTCAAGGGAAACAAGGCACTTCTCTGCTCGCTGGGTTCTAACACTCAAGTGAAGAGACAATGGGCTTGGCTCAGTGGGGATTTAGGACTTGGCCAGCATTCCTGGTTCAACATCACCTGAGGTTTGGGGTGATGATGGTTTCATTCCTTGGGATTGAGGCTCCTCCATACCCAGCCTTTGGTGGGATTTCTGCCCCTGGTGCATCAYTCCCATAACCCATTTTAAWTTCCTTCAGACCCTGCAGTCCCTGACCATTGTTTGACACCCAGTGGCCACAACCATCAACCTCGGTGCCCATTAAAACCCCAAAAAAGCTCTGGTTGTTCCCTTTTCTTATCCTCAGTGCATCACTCCCATAACCCATTTTAATTTCCTGCAGACCTTGCAGTCACAGACAACCAGTCCCTACAACCATCAACCTTGGTGTCCATTAAATTCCCCCAAAAAATCTCTGGATGRTCCCTTTGTCTGCCCCTGGTGCATCACTCCCATAACTCATTTTAATTTCCTGTCATCCCTGGGCATTGTTTGACACCCAGCCCCTCCAGCCCTCAACCTTGGTACCCATTAAACCCAAAAAAACTCTGGTTGTTCCCTTTACCTTATCCCTGGTGCATCATTCCCATAACCCATTTTACCTTCCTGCAGACCCTGCAGTCCCAAACCATTGTTTGACACCCAGTCCCTCCAACCCTCAGCCTTGGTACCCATTAAACCCCAAAAACATCCCTGGATGCTTCCTTTACCTTACCCTTGGTGCATCATTCCCATAACCAGTTTTACCTTCCTGCAGACCCTGCCATCCCTGGGCATTGTTTGACACCCAGTCACTCCAACCATGAACCTTGGTGCCCATTAAACCCCAAAAACATCTCTGGATGCTCCCTTTCCCCTGCCCCAACCAGCCCCTGCTTTCCCCACACATGTTCCACGTTAGCCCTTTCCATTGACTCCGAACCCATAAAACCCCATGTGGAACAGAGGGTGCCCAGTGCAGCCCTGCCTGCCTGCCCCCTTCCTTCCCACCCTAATTGGGCAGCAGAGCCTTTTAATGGAGTCTGTGGAGTCTGTTTAACTGCGCTCTGCCAGAACAATGCCCCATTCATGCTCCCAACAGAACCCCAGTGATTGCACTAATATCTTTAAACGAGAAAACAAGTCCTAATTGGAACAGATGCTGCAAATACCGATGCGAATGGCCGGCTCTGGTGTGATCAAAACCAGGCCCAGCCCATTGATTTGTTTTTAATAGCAGCTTTCATTTTTTATTAGTGTACACAAACCTCGCTAACACTATACAAAAAGTCAGTAACAATATTCGGAGAAATCATCTTGTTTAAAGCAGACTCGGCCCTGCATTKTTTCTGGCAAGGTGCTGTTAAAGGGTTTCCGTCCTGTTTTTTGGCAGATCACGTTACTCAAACCCTCCTCTCCTCTTTCCTCCCTTCCAGGGCTCGAATAATCCCAGCGATTTTCGGAGAAAGCCGTTGCTGTTACATGTAATAATCTGTTTAGATATTCGCTTACACCACAAACAGGCATTCAGGTTAGATTAGGACAAATAAATCCCCGATCCTGGGAGGAATTTGTGTGTCAGATGGGGATTTTCTTGCTCCTGGAACCTGCTGAAGCACAGCTCAGCCATTCCCCTCCACGGACTTTTTGCTGTGGCCCGGGGAAGTCTGAGATATAAAGAATACAATGCTTTTTACGCGGAGAATAAAAACTGCTCTGTGAATTTTTCTGGAACAAATCGGTTTTGTTTTAAGGATGTGTGAGCTATTTGATAGCAGCAAGAATATCAAAACCACTCCAGGCAGGGAGAAATTTATTATGGCACACCTGGCACTCGGGATTAGTTTATTGGTCTGGGTAGGCAAATATCCCCTCAGTAGCTGCTACTTAGAATWGGAAAATATTTATATGTTTATATTCACGTGTGTAGACAGATATTTGAAGCTGATTGCAGGGGTAAGATGCTGTTTCAGTCAAAATCAAGAGATATTGCAGGCAAAAAAAACCAAGAAAAGCAAGAAAAGGAGATGGTTCTGGGCCTGCTTCCAAATCTGTGGGTTTGTGTTGGTTTTTATTCTGAGAACTCACTCTCGTTGAGGTTTTGCAAGAGAATGAGGGGGATTTTTAGACCTGGGGGTGTGTTCTGGGGTGTCTGGGGAGGCACAGCCGAGGATGAGGGGATGGCACAGGTGATGCCTGAAACAAGGCTCACCTGAAACAGGGGGCAGACAAAATTAAGAGAATAAAAGCTGACAAATTTAATCCAAGCCTGCTGGTACATTGAGGGCAGACAAAGCCTTTTCATGAGCCTACACCCAAAATGGACCCTGAGACTCGAGATCTTTGCCTTTTATAAGTTCTGTCTTATTAACATATCGGGCCCCAATTCTCCAATTCCACCCTCAGGTGATGATGTCAATCCCCCCAAGTTTGCTCCCCTCAATTCTCCGTTGTTTCCATATTTTTGGGCCCTGAGCAGTGAGGTGTCCTTGAGTTTGGGGCCTGGAGAGGAATTGTTTTATCCAAAGATGGGAGAACAGCAGCTCAGTGCTGTGCACTGGAGAAGGACAAGAACACAGATCCATGAAAACAGAGAAACTAAAAATCCTARAACATCACGGTGACAATGGGGACGAGGGCCGGGACACCGGGATCTCCCCGACTGCAGCTCCTTTGGGATCCAGGAGTTGGGCTGGCCGTGTTGGAGCACTCAGATTTCAGGCAGTGGCAGCCTGGCCACGCTCCTGAGCTGCTCCATTCATCCCACATAATCCCAGTGATGATTTATCCCGGTTTTTGTGAGCCCCAGGTTGTTGTGAGCTCCAGACAGAAGGATCCCCACCYGCTCAGGTGTGCCCAGACAGCTCCCAAAAACCACAAACCCACAGCTCCCCAAGGAACAGCTTTGTCCCCTCGGGAGTGTTGAAAAGTTGGGACATTTGAGGAGGGTTTTTCCATCGTCACCTCAGTTGGAGAATTGAGGTGGTGASGGAGGAAAGGCCCCATCTTTACCCACCACAGCTCATATGGGGCTGGGGACACCTGGGTGGGTTCCAGGAGGGGCATCCCAAAAGGGACTTGGGTTGAATTTTACCTCCTTGGGAAAAGGACCTGCCAGTCATCCCCGTCTGTGGAAAAAATTTGAAGGAATTACGAATTTTTTCCACAAGAAAATTCATTTTTTTTTTTATCAAAAAATAATCTGTTCTCAAAGGGGTGGCCTTTAATTAATCCCAACAATATTAATTGCAGCAAATAATTAAGGGGCAGCAGGCAGGGGTTTGAAATTTGCTTTTTTCTTGCTCCATTTTTGGATGAAAAGYAGTACAAAAGTAGTTAATTTCTCCTTTATGCATTTCTTCCTTCTTWCAAGAAGAACACGTGAAAAACTACAGGCTTGGAGCCAAAAGAACTGGCTGGGATTTCGGCAAGCAGTTTGGATAATTGATGTGTGAGYGTATGAATTGATGAAGCCTACAGAAAATTATTCAGAGGCTCTGAAATAAATGATGCTTTGAATAGACTTGGGGAGCTCTGTTAGTTTTATTTAACTCTAATACTCTTGTAGGTGTGTGTGAAAAAGGAAAAAAGAAAACTGATTATAGGCTGCTGGCTGATGGTTCACTGTCACTGCCCGAGTTTTCATTTCACTGACTTTTATGCTGAAAAACACAGAATTTTTTTTGTTTTTCATGTTCATGAGTTTTTCATACCATGGTCAGCGATTTGAGTGGCTCCAAGCCTTTTCCAGCCTRGCCTTGRACAYTTCTCTRGGAACCTGTGCCAGGGTCTCCCCACCCTCCCAGGGGAGGATTTYTCCCCAATATTTAATTTAAATGTGCCCTCTCTCACCTTATAACCATTATCYCAACATTTTCCTGCTCCAGTAGGGCTTTTGCAGGAGGAGCGTGCAGAAGGCTTTTCACCAAAGCCAAGTTGGGGATCAAGTCCTGGAAATCACAGGATTTTCCTCTGAAACCACTTCCTTGAWCCACTGTGAACTGGACCTGCACCACCCAACTGCTCTTCACAAAAACCATTTTGGGATAGAAGCGAAAATAAAGAGAATGAAACTCTCTGAGCCATGGGAAGCGTTCAGAAGGCAGCTGTCCCTGCTGTAGGGGCGGGATGGAGCTGGGGAAGTGCTGAATTCCTCAAATCCCAGCTGAATTCCTGAAATGCCACCACCAAAGCTCCTGCCCCGTGTGCTGGAAGGAGCCCAGGTTCCCTGGGGT
>NW_026623946.1:262731-266898 GCF_030028575.1 Malurus melanocephalus
GGAAGAGGAAGAGGAAGAGGAAGAGGAAGAGGAAGAGGAAGAGGAAGAGGAAGAGGAAGAGGAAGAGGAAGAGGAAGAGGAAGAGGAAGAGGAAGAGTTTTTTTCATTTCTGTGTTGAATGAAGTCATTTCTGTGAAAAGTCTTTGCCACCCTAAAAAGGTGTAACACCAGTTTTTACTTCCCACTCCTAAAATCCCAGACGGGAATTCCTCCCTGGCTGCCTGTATTCCTGAAATTCCCTGCCTTCCCACCGAGGATCTCCCATTTATTTACCTCCTTCCGGCAACCAGGGGCAAAATCCACTGGAGGGATTCACCTCACTTGAATGATAGGCACTGCAAATCCAGAATAATGAACAGAGAGGATAAAACAATGAACAGCGAGGATAAAATGACAGCGAGGATAAAATGACAGCAAGGATAACGATCAGGAGCAAAGTGCTGCTTGTCCCGTGACCCAGGGGCAGTGCCATCCCTTCTGGGGACATTTCCTGGTGATGGTGGCACACGTTGCCCTTTGATGCTGATGCCTTATCAATCAGGCTGATCTGAAAGAGAGSCCAGACAAACTTAAGAGAATGAGAATACACAACTTTAATCCAGGCCTAACAGGCCTATTGGTACATGAGTGCAGACAAAGCCTCCTCCTGAGGCTACACCCAAAAATGGACACAGAGTCATGAGATCKTCACCTTTTGTAAGTTCTGCCTTATTAACAAATTGGGTCTTAATTCTCCAATGATCTTTACAGGTGATGATGTCAACCACCCCAAACTTGCTACCCCCAACTCGCTGCTGTTTACATATTTTGGGGCTCTGAGGCAGCGAGGTGTCCTTGGATTCAGAGAGGCTCAGAGAGGAATTGTTTTGTCTAAAGATGAGAGAAGGGGAGTTTTTAGTACTGCACTAGAGAAGTACAAGAGTACAGATGCATGAAAATACAGAAACAAAAAATCCTAAGGCATCAATCATAATCTATCATAATCTGATAGAACAACGAGGAGTAACTCGAGGTCTGAAGTTTGAAATGCCTCAAAATTCTTACAATTGGATGTATTAAAAGAAGGAGGGGACCY
Organism: Malurus melanocephalus; assembly: GCF_030028575.1. Classification (NCBI taxonomy): domain Eukaryota; kingdom Metazoa; phylum Chordata; class Aves; order Passeriformes; family Maluridae; genus Malurus; species Malurus melanocephalus. Next base: position 263,807 of record NW_026623946.1, read on the forward strand.
CCTTTTTGGAAACCAAATCTACCCCTCAGAATCTGAGGGCTAAGCAAGCATAGCCCAGTTTTATTCAGGATATGAACATAGGAAAATAAATGGGTTCTCTCTGTTGGTTCTGCTGCAAGGATTCACAGGCCTGGGTGTTGAAACCTTTGCTCCATTTGTGCTTGGAAAAAGCTCTGAGCCACCTTTAGGTGTCCATCTGGCTGCTGAATTCTGATCCAAAAGCAGGGAGCAGCAAGATTTTGTGGATATTTAATTAAAACAAGAGTCTCTCCGTGGAGGAAAGACCGCCAGCAGTTGTTTGGTACTTTCCCCTTAAGCGGCTGATGAGATTTTTAGTTTTGGAATTAAACTTCTTTCTCAATGTATCTCAGTCTTTCGACTTCTGGGCTGGTTTTGCAATCCCYGTTCTGGTTTTAATGATTTTGTTTSGTTCACAGRCAGAATTGGAGTTGCTACCTAAACATTTCAGAAGAGATTTCAACAGAACAATTAAATGTCAAAGTTTGAAATTATCCAAGGGAAAACCTTCAGTGTCTGCCCAGAGCGAAAATTAATAAATGGATACTTTCTATTAAAGGAATTTTTGGTGGATGCCACAAATCCTGACCACACCATGATTTTTCCCAATGAAGTTCCCAACCTCTCCTGATTTTTTCATCCAGGTGCATCAGCTCCTGCCCTCATCCATCAGCATTAGGAGCTTTTCCCCGTTCCCATAGAAACCGGGCAATTTCACATCTCCGGCCTTACAGTATCTCAAAGCAAAATACTCTGTCCATTTTCTAAAAAYCTGCAGCCAGAGGTGCGGGGAGAAGGGGAAAAAAAAAGCGATTTTCCCAGGGTTACAGAGTTCATCTGCAGCTGAATGGGGTAAGAACATTGCTTTTCTCAGAGTTCCAGGAAAACTGGAGCTGCCAGGCTGCCAGCCCGAGGTTGAGTCCCGAGCGCTCCCTCCTTTTCTCAGCCTCGGAAAAGAGATTTTTGGGGAAAAAAATAAAAAAAAAAAAGAGGTTGGGGTCGGAGCGGTGCGGAGCGGGGTGAGTAATGAAACSAGAAATCAAAACTCGCAAGTAATGTATTCAGCAGAAATGCCAGCCGCATTCCTGGGGTAAATGACTGCCGATGAATAATTCAGCCGGCGTCATCACTACAGGGCACAGCAGCGGGATTGGTTTCTAATTATTTGGCCTTTTCCTCTGCTAAAGTTCAACCCAGATTCAGCCCCTGATGTGTTTCAGATCAGGGGCTGGGGTTTTTGCTCATGGCTTGGCTGGAGATAGCCCAGGGCAAGTTTTGGACCAGTGTTGAGCACCCTCATTTCTCTGAGAAACTCCAGGAATTTGGGCTTTTGCAGGGTGCAAAGCCACCCTTCAAAAAAAGAAAAAAAAAAAAAGCAATCTGGAGGTCTCAAAACTTTGTGAAAATAGGAAAACTTTGAAAGCTGTTGAGGAATCCTGGATTAGCAGAGCACACACGGAGTAAGGAAAAGGCTGGTGGCCTTTGGAACAACTTCTCACATTAATTTTCTTCCAACGCTGACAGCTTTGATTTATTACCTYGAGGCTGGTTAGAAAACACCCAGACATGAGTGAAGCCAGGAGTTATGGAAAGAAAAGGAAAATATGGTAAACACGGTGATGGATAGCACTGGGGACAGACAAACCCTGCCCTTTTCTCCCGCTGCACCCAAAAATCGGCTCCCACTGAGGATGGGTGGAATTGCTGCCCAGGACGAAGCTTCTCTTGGGATTTGCTGCTTTCTCATCCATCAGTTCAGTTTTGGGGGTGATTTCTGTACCCAAGTGGGTGTTTGGAGTTGAACTGATCACTGGGAAAGTCTGTGCTGGGGACAAAACTTTGTGTGCGAGTGCTTCCTCCATAAAAATCAAACCAAGGTGTTATTTCCTGAGAGAAATTTGCTAAGATGAGTTAAAGAGAGGCACCAAAATTGTTTGCTGAGGATCCCTGGCCGCTCAGGCCTCTCACAGCTCTTTGCAGTAGCGAATTCCTATTCCCAGAAGAAAAGCTGGTCCTGCAAACCGAATTGAACCAAATCATTGAGGAGCACAAGTTGCTTTAATGTCATCAGTGACCTTAAAAATTTATAAAGTGCAGTGTGAACACATTCAGAGTGAGCAGACAGCTCCCCAGGAGCCCCGAACTGTTGTTGGGATGTACAAACAGCCAGCACTTCTCAGGGTGTAGAGCTGCTTTTCCAAACTTTTCACCCCAATTTTATATCCTCGTGTCATTCACGGCTCTCGCTCCACACCCATCCCGTGGGCACCAAGTCCTGAAATGTTTCTTGTTGGTGAATTTTTCACAACTTCCCCAAAGTGCCACAGCTGGGTCCTGCACATCCCCTGCTGCTCATCACCCTCAGGATTTATCCCATTTTATCSCATTTTATCSCATTTTATCCCATTTTATCACATTTGCCTTAAATCCAGGCACTCCCAGAGACACTGGTTGGATTTTGGGATCCTCCAGAGGAGACCATGGAAGAGTCCCCGAAGATGCTGCAGTTTAGCCACAAAGTAATTTGAGTTTCCTTTTAAAGAACAATTATTTTAACTTTATTCCTATTTCATAGGAATGTATTTTATAAGAATATATTTTACAGGAATTTGCAGTTTTCCTTTGCAAATTTCATTTCCCTTCCTCCATATCTTTTAGGAGTAATAAAGGAAATATATTTCCCCTTAATTTAGATAATTTTTTTTTTTGGTTTTTTTTTCACTTAACAAACATTGATTTTGTTCTTTTTCCCAGTGCTGTTGTTCCCACCACAATTAATGGGATTTTTTTGGAGTTGCTTTGCAGAGGGAATGTCTGGAGGCACTCGTGGGAGTGGGTCCTGCTCCACTCAAGGAATTTTGGTGCTCTGAGGATCCTGGAACGGGATAAGGAGCCTTATGCTTTGTAGGGATCCTTCTAAGACTTATCATTTTTAGCAGTGGGCACAAAACCCAGAGAGTTTTGAACCATTTCTGTTTCACTCAGGAAAATTTCAAAAGGGAGATTTGGGCCATGTGGCGCCCGTAAAAAYGAAAGCAAAACGTTTCAAAAGTATCTGGAATCTACAAATAAAT
>NW_026623946.1:268092-269956 GCF_030028575.1 Malurus melanocephalus
TTCTCTGATTTTGTGATTCTGTGATTCTGTAATTCTGTGATTCACACAATCACACAATCACTGAGGTTGAAAGAGCCCTTCAAGATCTTCCAGTCCAACCCCTGCCTGACACCTCAGCWGACCCACAGCACCMASMACCACATCCAATCTKTATTTAAACACACCCAGGSATGGTGACTCCACCACTCCCCGTGCAGCCCATTCCAATACTTTATCCCTCTTCCCATAAAACCCTTTTTCCTGATATCCAACCTACATTTCCCYYRGCACAGCTCAAGGCTTTGTCCTCTTRTTCTGCCYRGAGAAAGAGCCCRACCCCAYCTGACCAYRACCACCTTTCAGGAACTTTCCAGGGAATCATTCCCCGTTCCAGACAAGATCCCCTCCCCTCAGCACGATGCCTCTGATATCTCTGCCTGTCTCATCTACAAATCCAATTTGCTCTACCTGAGCTGAACATTGACAGCCGTTCCCCTCCTCACCGACCCCATAGAGCCCCAATCAATTCACTCATGTCCTTTTTTAAGTGACAGAGCCAGTGTGAGGGAAGAGATGAGCGTTCCCGTGTCCAGGGTTAATCATCCTGGGCGGGATTCTCTTGTTTTAATCCCAAACTCGTGTTGACAGAGGAGCGTTCCTCGTGCTGAGCAGGGGTGAGAATTTAATTGAGCTTCCTAGGGGATGGTTGGGAAAACATCTGGGATGTTGAAGGCTCCTGTTGGTATTAACAGAGCAGCCCTGGGAATGGGGGAAATCCAGGATGGATCTGGGGGAAATCAGGATGGGATTTTGGAGATTGGGATCACAGAGAACTGGGATTTCGGGATTGGGATCATAGAGAACTGGGATTTTGGGTTTGGGATCACAGAGAATGGGGATTTTGGGATTGGGATCATAGAGAACTGGGATTTGGGGATTGGGATCACAGAGAATGGGGATTTTGGGATTGGGATCATAGAGAACTGGGATTTGGGGATTGGGATCACAGAGAACTGGGATTTCGGGATTGGGATCTTAGAGAACTGGGATTTCGGGATTGGGATCACAGAGAACTGGGAGCACGGGGGACTGGGGTCTTGGAGAATGGGGTCACAGGAGACTGGGGTCTTGGAGGACAGGGATCACAGAGGACTGGGATCACAGAGGATTGGGATCACAGAGGATTGGGATCACAGAGGATTGGGATCACAGAAATACATTCCTGACACTTGGAGTGGGGGCAGAACAGAGATAACACCCACAGAGATGACCCCTGGCTCGATAATTCAGGAATTTACCCAGGGTTTAAACATCTCTGCACATAGGCATTGGTGTTTAATCCGGATTTTTGTTTGGAATCTGCCCCTGGTTCATCAGCACCTTCCTGGAATGGCTGCAGCACCTTTGCCATGTGAGCTGCAGAGAAGGGTAATTAAATTTAATAGGAGCCACCCTTGCTTTGAAGCTGCCCTGGCTTTGGGGCCRCGAGGAGAAGCAATTAAATTCCAGCAGCCAGATTCAACTGAAGGTATGGAGAAATTTATTTATTTTTTTTTCCAAGGAAATTTCCTCTGTAAACGGATTTGAATTATCAGATCTGATTGGATTTAATGTTACAGAGATTTCCTTCTTTGGGAAATCTTCTCTTGAAGTGAAATGAAATAATTTCATGATTTTACCGAAAATTAATGTTTAGATGAAGTAACAACGAAAGGGCAAAATTATTCCAGAATGCCATCRTCAGTGCCAAAGACAGTTCTAACTATTTAAAAATAATTTTTAGSAGTTTCCCATAAAGGATCCGCAGGAAAAGTTCTGATTCCAGCGCAGACGTTATTCAAAAAAGCAAACTGCTAACTCAGTTAATATTTAGAAGGAGAAAAAA
>NW_026623946.1:271966-273054 GCF_030028575.1 Malurus melanocephalus
TGCAAACCCAGCACAGACACAATCTGTGTTCACAGAGTCACCACCAGACTCCTGTGAGCGCTTTTAATGAGATTTCCCCCTCGCAGAGCCCTCCCAGATGGATCCATCGATACCAAACTCATTTTGCACCCGAGACCCGGCTCAGCTCCTCCCAGCCCAGAATCCTTCACCACCCCATCATTACTGGGCTGGCCTGGCAGTTTCCATCCCCTCTGACTTTGCTCAAGGACAMACCACGAGACAGCAGCACCTGGGACGTGTTCCATGGCTCCAGACTCATTTGAGCCTCCTGGTCACCTTGTGTTGCCATGGCGAATTCATTCCCTCGGTTTTATTTCAGTTTTGTTCTGGAGGGTCTGAGGTCCCGATCATTCGGGATTTTATTCCCTCAGCTCCCAGGAAAGGAGCTGCAGGAATCCTTCCTCTGATGTTGGGGGTTCCTGGGGGGTTTAAATTGGGAATTATCCCAGGTTTAAATTATCCTGGCAGGGTGTGGATGTCATTCCAAACCCACCTGGAGGCGTTCCTGTGCCACCTGCTCGAGGTGACCCCACCTTGGGTGTTCTCCAGAGGGCCCTCCTGAGGTTCTGGGAACTCCTGGGATCTKTCTGGCCCCAGGAAAGCAGCACCAGGCTGGTGAGCAGAGGAGTTGCCCCGAAGATGAGGAATGCCCATGATCTTTGGGATCAGTGAATTATGGAAATGCAGCAGGAATGTCTGTAATCCTTGGGATCATCAAATTATGGAAATGCAGCAGGAATGACCATGATCCTTGGGATTATTGAACCATGGAAATGCAGCAGGAGCTGCCACAAAAAGCAGGGATGTCCCTGATCCTTGGGATCATTGAACCATGGATAGTTTGGCTCAGAAAGGACCTCTAAAGCCCATCCAGCCCAATTTCCCTGCAGTGGTTTGGGACATCTTCAACCACAGCAGAGCTCTGAGCCCCATCCAGCTCRGCCCTGGATGTTCCCAGGGATGGGGYAGGAGGAGGGACAGGGCAGAAATGCAGGAATTCAGCAGATCTGGGTGAGAAAAAACCTCTGGAATATTTGGAAAGGGCCAGGAAGGATCAGGGGCAGGAA
>NW_026623946.1:274457-276573 GCF_030028575.1 Malurus melanocephalus
GGAGAGAGACAGATTTTCACCTGAGCTTTTATCCATCTCCATTTCCTGAAAATAAAATTTTGGGGCTGAAATCCTGATTTATTTGTCTTCTTTATGGATATCAGTAGAARWGAYGATGCTGGAATTCTGTGGAAAAGAKGAAATGCACTTCAGAGCGAGATTATTTTTGTTATTAAAAGGTTACGCCTGAAAGCTGGAAGAAGTGAACAGGAAAAAATGTTACTGAGGATATTTAAAAGTGAGAAGAGATGTGGTTAAAGATCCCAGCAGAGAATAGAATTAACTCAGCCCTAATTCCCAGTGCCAGACCCCAAATCCCGGAGCCACTGAACAGCAGCTCAACCAGTCCAAAGGTTTTTAATCCCAGTTTGTGTTTCCCAGGAAGTTTCCCAGCACCTGAATGTGTGAGGTTGTTCCTTCAGAACCCACAGAAGGGATCAAAACCAACAATAATCCATGAAATTACTTCAGATTTCTTTTCTCTCCTCGCATGTCCGGAGGAATTCCCTGACCCCAAACCCGTTCCAACTGGCACCGTCCTGCACTTGAGCTCCAATATCAGCGCAGTTTGTGATGGTTCCAATTTTTCTGGTGAGGGATTACTTTAAATCCAAATAATTCTTTCCATGGGGGATTTGGAGCCACTTTGGTTTCCGAAATTCCCATCCAGGAGCGAGGAATTTTTTCTTGAGTACCCGTCCCTTCCTTGGTTGTGACAGACAACATTTCGCTTATCTAGGCATAAATCCACATCATTAATTTAATTCTTAATAATTTAATTCCTAATAATTTAATTCTTAATAATTTAATTCTTAATAATTTAATTCCCAAAGGAATGTGATGGAACAGCCCCTTGTAAATCCAGCCTTTCTATTTTTGGCTGAATTCCCTTAGATTGCCAATTCCACAACAATTTCAGCGACTGAAATGTTTCAGCCTGAGACAAAAACTCACCTGGAGGAAGTGTCAGCCCCTGCTGGACGTGGCTCTCATTTTAGGGGTGAATTGCTGCTGATTAAAAAGGGTCTGGATCAAATGTCCACTCTCAAAAATTGGGATTTTCTGTTCCACTACCGGAGAGCGCTTTGGGGATTTTTTTTGGCAGTGGGGTTTCGAGCAGGAAAATATGAAATGAACTGGAAAATGCGAAGACTACAGCAAACAAGAAAATCCTGGAAGGAAAAAACTCTGGAGATCCTCCCTGGCCGTTAACAATATGGAAAAATTTCATTAGGAAGAGGGAGAGGAGAAAGAAAGGATGGCCAAGGTGTGAATGGGATGAAAAATCCTACACCCAACCCTACAGTTCTGGTTAGAAATCATGGAATCACAAAACCATTGAAGCTGGAAAAGATCTTGAGCACCATTGAGTCAAACTTTGGGCCCAGAGCTCTGAGTGTCACCTCCAGGGATGGGGGCTCCAAACCTTCCAAAGACTGGGCAGCCTTTCCATGAGGAAATTCCTTGTGGAAYGAGGTTTGTGGGGTCTGGGGGTGCTGCAGGGTCTGGATTTTTGGGGAGCTCCCCAAACCCAACCCACAGCAGGAGCAGCTCCCCCGCACCAAGGCCTGGGGAATAAAGCAAATTAATTTTGTTAAGGACACCAGGGACACCTGAGGAAGGATTTTCTTCTGCTGGAGAAGCTCTTTGTGCCTTTTGCAGGGGGAGMAGCCCCCCAAAATCAGGGGGTTTTGTTGAAAGTGGCATCATCTGCAATTCTTCACCTCCTTCTTCCCCTTCCCTGTCCACAGCTCCCCATGGCCACTCCTGCCCTGCTGACCCCAAAAACACCCTCTGAGCAGGGCTGGAGGCCAAATCCATCCCCCACAGAGCCCCAGGGCGCTGTTCCCTGCCCTGACAGGGTCCAGAGAATTACAGAGCCCAGAAAATTGTTCTGGAAAAACAGAAATCAGATTCTGTCCCCTCTGCCCTTCCCACAGACCGGAGCTGTGACCTCGTCACTGCCCTGGCAGACCCCAAACCCTTCTGGCTGCTGTAGCCCATAACCAGGGCCCTCACCTCCATGTATTTTTACCCTGGAAATTGTTTTCTCCTTCCCTACCTCACTCTGTCCACTTTTTTGTGTCAGTCCCAGGTAAAGCTCACCCCATTAAAC
>NW_026623946.1:278563-280034 GCF_030028575.1 Malurus melanocephalus
CCTTTCCTGGTGAAGGTGGGTGGTGATAAACAGCCCCAAAAATCCAAGGCTGAGGTGGTGGTTGTGCAGAATTCTCACCTGCTCTGCTGGCAGAGCTCTGAGTCAACCAACAGAGCTGCAACCCTTAACTGCTTAAAAAATAAAAACCAAAAAAAAAATAAAAACCCAAGTTGGGGACAATGGCTGCTTTCTCCCTTGCTGAAACTTTGAAATTTCACCATTTTTACTATTTCCCAGTCACCCTTGACCCCCTCCTTGTGCCCTGCCAGCCCATATTTAACAGCTGACATGCTTTAGAGTCCAGTGTTTCACTGCCTGGGTGGTTCCCTCTGCTGAATTTGTGACAAAATCACGATTATGACTCAGTTTCCCTTCCAAATGTCCAGTCTTTGTGTGACCTGCAATGGAGCCGCATTCCAGATTGTGAAAGAGTGGAGTTGAAAAGCTTTCAGGAATAATTTTATAGGAAATATATTTCCACTATCCCTGTCTGTCCCTTCTAATGAACCTGAGCAGCTGGAACGGTCCAAGGCTGGGTTGGGAATGTCAAAGGCTGAGTTGGAAATGTCCAAGACCAAGCTGAGAATATCCAAGGCCATGCTGGAAATGTCCAAGGCCAGGTTGGAAATGTCCAAGGCTGAGTTGGAAATATCCAAGGCCGGGTTTGGAATGTCCAAGATTGAGGTGGAAATGTCCAAGGCCGGGTTGGAAACGTCCAAGGCAAGGTTGGGAATGTCCAAGGCTGGGTTGGGAATATCCGAAGCTGGGTTGGGAATGTCCAAGGCTGGGTTGGGAATGTCCAAGATTGAGGTGGAAGTGTCCAAGGGTGGGTTGGGAATGTCCAAGATTGAGGTGGAAGTGTCCAAGGGTGGGTTGGGAATGTCCAAGGCAATGTTGGGAATGTCCAAGGCTGGAGCACCCTGGGACAGAGGAAGGTGTCCCTGGTCATGGCAGGGATGGTTTGGGATGGGATTTAGGGTCTCTTTCACCCCAAACCAGATCCAGGCAAATGCTGAATGCAGGTGCTGCTCTCATTTGAGCCATCTTTTCAGGAATACAGTGTTTTAGGGAATGAGACACCTGAGACCCCGCTGTGGGAAATCTAGGGTGGGGCTGGTGAGGAAACCTGGTCTGGCTGAAGAAATGGGGTGTGTCGGAAGCCAAGCATGGCCCCAATAGTCACTGGGGCCACCAGCACAGTGACAGGGCTGCAGTCCCAGCAGTGACAGCTCTGGTGGCCAGGCTGTGGCTACCAGAGCTGCTCCTGGATGGTCAGAGAGGGAAGATCCTGAAGATATTTCATTCCTTGTATGGTTGATCTCACTCCRTTATTTTTGAGGAGTTTCTCAGTTTGCCCTATTTAATTTTATAATTCCTAGAAATTGAAACATTTCCTGTCTCGAGGGAGCAGAGCTGCAGCTGAGGGGTGGTGAAACAACACCTGCTGGGTGCCAGGGCACTGGAAGGACCC
>NW_026623947.1:0-2748 GCF_030028575.1 Malurus melanocephalus
GGTGGCAACCACTGCCTGGGCTGCTGCAGTTGTGCCCCGGCTCTCATCCAGCACAGCCTCTGTGTGCACTCACTGCTCACCCAGGCTGGACTGGGGCACTGCTACCGGCTGCTGCTATGGACACCTGTCCCCAGTGGGACCCGGCCTTGGGATATCCAAGGTAGAAGCAACACCCCAATTGGCCAACACTCCCCTTCATCCCCAACTTGGTGAAGCCCTCAGAAGGACCCAGGAAAACAAAGCCCCAACAACCACACAAAATGTGGATTCATTGGTCTGAAACAAACCCGCCGCACGTTCTTTACAAACTGGGTTGAAGGCCCCTCAGACCCTTGTTAAACAGGAAATTGGCCGATTTCCTGATCTGATGCTGGGAGGCTTTGCCCTTTGAGATCATGTGTAATGAGATGGCATCGGTTCCCTTGGAGCTGAACCTTGGGCTAAACTCTGCCCTTCCTGGTATACCCTTGGGCCATTTGACCCCAAGTTTGAAGCAACTTACAGGGAGGCCACCAGCCAAGGCAAAGAGACTTCTCTGTCACCTCTTTGGGGACCATGTCTGCACAGCACCAGGAGCTTGATCCCAGTGGTACCYGGGCGTTAGGAGCCCGCCTGCACTGCAGACACCTGGACGTACATCAATAGGAGAAAGATCAGAGCCCAGTGACTGCAATGCCAGTACGTGACGGGCTGGGTGACCGTGCTGAGGGCAAAATGGAAGCTGGAGAACGGTGCAACACCGTTAAGGAGTTCCAGACATCACCTGAACTGTTAAGTGCCATCTGCTGCTAATAACCTGACACTCAGGGATCTACCAAAGAGAGAAGGAAAAGAAGGACTGAGCTCACCACGGCGGCACCTGCGTCCAGAGAAAAGGTGCAGCAGCAAATGCCCATTGACACACCAGCCCAATTCTCAGTTACCCATCGGCCCATTTGGATGGCAGCAGATCCCTGGGATGGGCAAAGTGGCTCTGATGCTTTAAAGGGAAACAAATTGGAAAAGTGGAAACCAGAAGGTCTTGAGTGCCAGCTCATCGTCCAGAAATGAGAGGCAGAACTTCTGGCTCGAACCACTGTAGGTCTGGTTGAGTCCCAGAACATGCACAGTCCAGATTCCAGAGCACATAGRCAAATAGMCTATCCCCCTAAAGGGACAGGACACCTGGCATAAATGAAGGAGCTATTGATCAACTACTTCTACATTTACCTGTTAAATGTGCACTAACGATACAGCAAGTGCTTAACTATTAACTATGCTTCAGACACACAGTGCCTCCCACGAGGCTGTGTGAGCCCCCACCCACTCAGCATTGTTCTGGAGCATTCTCTCCAGGGCCACCAGCAGCACTCCTTGGAGCCTCTTTGGCAGCCCACTGTACACACAGGGCCTCTGTGGGCATCCAGACCCTTTGCCACGGTCACACCGCCTTTTCGCTGGCCTGTGCTGTGGCCATATAAAATGACTATGGGTATCGACCATAACATGGACATATTTGAGTCTTCTAAATTCTGGTACATGAGTAATATCCATCTGCAAGAATTCATTTGCCTCTAGTCCCCGAGGGTTAACCCCCAGGCCCACGCCACAGCCCCCATTGTGCTGGCTACAAATGGGGCACACCGTAACTATTGCCTTTGCTTCACCAATAGGGATCTGGAACTCTCGGTGTACCCCTTTTGCATTTTGGTGGAACACTGAGTGCGCCTCCCTTGCTAATACTTGTTGATGTACAGGCGTTGTCTGTGCTGCTGGGACCAAACTATCTGCTCTTGCATTTCCTTCTCCCAGTCCTACGTCCCACTTGTGACTTCTGATGTGAATAACAGCAAATGCCTGCTTCCGCAACTTAATTGCTCTTTGTAGTTCTATGAAGAGCTCGAGTAGTCTTTTGTTCTGCACTTCCCGGATGGATGCATCTTCTATTCTTTCACATACCCCAGCTACATACAAAGAACTTGTTACGATGTTAAGAGGCTCGACTATATTCTCTATGGCCCACACCACGGCTGCCAATTCCATAGTTTGTAATGCGTCTTCTTCAGTGGCAGCAACAATTCGTTGCTTCCACTGCTCCTTTTCTTTCCAGATGATCGCAGCGGTCCTTGTTCTTCTTCCTGCATCTGTGAATGCAGCGACTGCACCCGGCAGTGGAACCAGCGATCTTTTGGGACGTGTCATCCATCCCAACTGCCCCAGCCATTGCAGTGGTGCATTTGGGATCCTATGCATTTCCTTCTCCCAATCCTACGTCCCACTTGTGACTTCTGATGTGAATAACAGCAAATGCCTGCTTCCGCAACTTAAGTGCTCTTTCCCGTTCTAAAGACCTTGAGTAGTCTTTTGTTCTGCACTTCCCGGATGGATGCATCTTCTATTCTTTCACATACCCCAATTACATACAAAGAGTTTGTTACGATATTAAAAGGCTCGACTATATTCACCATGGCCTACAACATGGCTGCCGATTCCATAGTTTGTAATGAGTCTTCTTCAGTGGCAGCAACAATTCGTTGTTTCCACTGTTCCTTTTCTTTCCAGATGATCACAGCTGTCCTTGTTCTTCTTCCTGCATCTGTGAATGCAGCGATTGCATCTGGCAGCGGAACCAGTGATCTTTTGGGACGTGTCATCCATCCCCACTGCCCCAGCCATTGCAGTGGTGCATTTGGGATCTTGTCCATTGCTATCACACATCCGGCTCCCAACAGGGCCTCTCAAAGCTCCACAAGGAGCCCGCCACTTGCT
>NW_026623947.1:3998-6283 GCF_030028575.1 Malurus melanocephalus
ACCTCTTTGGGGACCGTGTCTGCACAGCACCAGGAGCTTGATCCCAGTGGTACCCGGGCGTTAGGAGCCCGCCTGCACTGCAGACACCTGGACGTGCTTCAATAGGAGAACGATCAGAGCCCAGTGGCTGCAACACCAACAGGAGATGGGCTGGGCGACCGTGCTGAGGGCAAAATGGAAGCTGGAGAAGGGTGACACACCGTTAAGGAGTTCCAGACATCACCTGAACTGTTAAGTGCCATCTGCTGCTAATAACCTGACACTCAGGGAACTACCAAAGAGAGAAGGAAAAGAAGGACTGAGCTCAGCGCGGCAGCATCTGCGTCCAGAGAAAAGTTGCATCAGCAAATGCCAATTGAGACAGCAGCCCAATTCTCAGTTACCCATGTGCCCTTTTGGATGGCAGCACATCCCTGGGATGGGCAAAGTGGCTCTGATGCTTTAAAGGGAAACAAATTGGAAAAGTGGAAACCAGAAGGTCTTGAGTGCCAGCTCATTGTCTGGAAATGAGAGGCAGAACTTCTGGCTCGAACCACTGTAGGTCTGGTTGAGTCCCAGAACATGCACAGTCCAGATTCCAGAGCACATAGGCAAATAGCCTATCCCCCTACAGGGACAGGACACTGCACATAAAATGAAGGAGCTATTGATCAACTACTTCTACATTTACCTGTTAAATGTGCACTAACGATACAGCAACTGCTTAACTATTAATTACGCTTAATATACACAGTGCCTCCCATGAGGCTGTGTGAGCCCCCACCCACTCAGCATTGTTCTGGAGCATTCTCTCCAGGGCCACCAGCAGAACTCCTTGGAGCCTCTTTGGCAGCCCACTGTATGCACAGGGCCTATGTGGGCATCCAGACCCTTTGCCACGGTCACACCGCCTTTTCGCCGGCCTGTGCTGTGGCCCATATAAAATGACTATGGGTATCGACCGTAACATGGACATATTTGAGTCTTCCAAATTCTGGTACATGAGTAATATCCATCTGCAAGAATTCATTTGCCTCTAGTCCCCGAGGGCTAACCCCTAGGCCCACACCACAGCCCCCATTGTGATGGCTACAAATGGGGCACACCCTAACTATTGCCTTTGCTTCACCAATAGGGATCTGGAACTCTCGGTGTATCCCTTTTGCATTTGGTGGAACATTGAATGCGCCTCCCTTGCTAATACTTGTTGAGGTAGAGGCGTTGTCTGTGCTGTTCAGACCAAACTATCTGCTCTTGCATTTCCTTCTCCGAGTCCTACGTCCCACTTGTGACTTCTGATGTGAATAACAGCAAATGCCTGCTTCCGCAACTTAAGTGCTCTTTCCCGTTCTAAAGACCTTGAGAAGTCTTTTGTTCTGCACTTCCCGGATGGATGCATCTTCTATTCTTTCACATACCCCAGTTACGTACAAAGAGTTTGTTACGATATTAAAAAGCTCGACTATATTCTTCGTGGTCCACACCACGGCTGCCAATTCCATAGTTTGCAATGAGTCTTCTTCAGCGGCAGCAACAATTCGTTGTTTCCACTGTTCCTTTTCTTTCCAGATGATCGCAGCGGTCCTTGTTCTTCTTCCTGCATCTGTGAATGCAGCGATTGCATCTGGAAGCAGAACCAGCGATCTTTTGGGACGTGTCATCCATCCCCACTGCCCCAGCCACTGCAGTGGTGGATTTGGGATCTTGTCCATTGCTATCACACATCCGGGTCCCAACAGGGCCTCTTGTTGCTCCACAAGCAGCCTGACGCTTGCTGGCTACAGCAAGGTGCTCAAGGAGTTTCTTAGGAAGGGAGGAATTGAGGTAGCCCAGATTTCCCTCCAGCCGCCGCATAAAATGGCTCCTGTGCCACTGTGACAGGGCTATGCTGGATTTCTTGTCCTGCCCATTACTGTCCAGCTCATGGCTGCTTTTCTCACAGCTCTGCTCTTGCAGCTCCAGCTCTTGCAGCATCTGAGTCATCTACTCTTCTAAATATTTGATAATTCTTTTCCACATGGTTCCACGTGGCCCCACCCAGCCCATCTCCCACACTCTGCAGGGACAGGAAGGCTGTGCACAAGCCAGGCAAGGAGCAGTATCATCACCACAGCCTGCAGGAACACACACAGAACCTGTGAGTGTGGCAGGCAGGAATGCAGGAAGGAAACTCCTGACAGGAAACAGAGACAGGAGCCGCAGGGATGTGGGGCAGGAAGCAGAGGGGCCAGGTAGCTGGAAACATCCATTGCCTATACTGCTGCCCGAGCAGCCTCAGCAGCAGCAGCAGCCCCGTACCGTGCCCT
>NW_026623947.1:8493-9934 GCF_030028575.1 Malurus melanocephalus
TTGTGCCCCGGCTCTCATCCAGCACAGCCTCTGTGTGCACTCACTGCTCACCCAGGCTGGACTGGGGTAATGCTGTTTTCTGCTCCCAAGGGGACCTGTCTCCTGTGGGACCCGGCCTTGGGATGTCCCAGCATTGGAGACCACAGACGGGCCAGTCCTGTCCTTCCATCCCCCCATCCTTGCTCAGTCCCTGGCAAAGCCCCTACACCCAGAAAACGCAGATGCACTGTGATAAATTGAGTCTCAAATACCAATCGGAAACTATAGTACAATTAAAAAAATTATGAATTGATCAAGCAGATATTAGCCAAAACAGCGCTAGGCAGGCTAGGTGAGTCTCCTGCTGCGCCTACGACACCGCGCTGCCTGTAGTTTGAGCCCCTCCTTTTATACCACCTCTGTCTCCACGTTATGTAGCATTTCTAGAAATTTCCAGAGATCATAGTGCTGTGTTGTTTTGGGGGTCTCTTGTGGAACTCTTGACAGTGGTTGGTAGGCGGKGTTGTTGGGAGGCAGGCGTCCTCTTTGCAGGTCTGCAGCGCCCTTCCCCCCCCCAGACACTCGAAGATGTTACAAACAGGGCAAACTCTGCTGGGCTGGCAAACTGTCCTAACTACGTGGTGATTTTCTATTGGAATTTCATGAACCAAACCTTATTCATTACACCTACACCGTTGTCAAACACAAACTTGGGTGATTTCACCCAGGGATTCTTTGCCCCTTTTCATCCCCAGTAGTGAAACAGAAACAATTCCCTTGGAGCTGAGCTCTCTGCCCGTAGAGTGTTTTCACGGCTTTTGCGATTCCTCTGCATGTGTAGCCTGAGAAGGATTTGTTGTTTCTGTGGGATGAAAGCGTTAAAGTAATTTTTTAGAATAATCAAGTGGGGACAGTCTTCAAAATGAAAGCACACTTCATTGTTAACAGCCTAGATGATTCACGTACACATCCCTGCCGTGACAAGCRAACCTACACACAGCCTAATAAAATGGCACCTTTTTATATCCTTTTGCAGCTGGGTGTGGTCCCAGTCCCATTGGATAAGTACTCAGGAACTTACGTTCTCTTCCAACTGCCTACTCTTCTGTCCCCACCCCTCGCACTTTTCTTCCTTTTTTGGTCCTGTCTTTAACCCTACCCCCCGGCCAGATCTCAACACCACCCAACATCTCAATTAACACGTGTTCAAACCGTAGATAAGAAAAAAATAGGACACAGAACCCACAAAAATCTTCTCTCAATAATCTCGTTGGGCTACAGCAAAATGTTATTTCATCTCTCACAAAAGGCTGGACGGACATGAGGCAGTTGTGGACACTCACAGACCAGAAAGCAACTCAAACCCTGGGCTGCTTCTAGAGAAAAACGAGCAGGTTGATTGTGCCCCTCTGATCATGCCCTCAGGAGGCTTCTGCCCGGGGCACTGCAGTCAGGCCTGGGC
>NW_026623947.1:10490-16682 GCF_030028575.1 Malurus melanocephalus
TCCTTGCTGCCTTCCAGCGCTTSAACGGGAGCTCACAAACACCCAGCGACTGAGTTTTGACACGGGCAAAAAGTCTTAGCACAAGGGGGAACAATTTTGTTCTAGAAAACTTTCAAATTGCATGTTACTAAASTGCTTTTTACTGTGAGAATCCTTGCACATACTGCTCAGAGGACCCGTGACTGCCTCATCCCTGGCAGTGTTCAAGGCCAGGCTGGATGGGCACGGCAGGAAGCCACGCTGAGGGAAGCTGTCCATGCCCTCAGCAAAGTCCCTTCTAATCCCGAGCACTCCAAGATTCTGTGATTTTGGGTGCTGTCCTGGGCCGCGGGCATGGAGCCCCGAGCAGGACGAGAGCCTGGCGCTGTGGGGATCAGCGTCCCGGGGCAGCTGGCGCAGGAGAGCCAAGGGTGCCTGTGCACAGCCCGTGTGAGGCACACGGCAGCCGGGCAAACCTCGGGCCTCTTCTTCAGGGCCTGCCGGGCGGCTCCTCGCGGAGGGAGCGAGGCCAAAAGCCCGTAAGAAAAGAATCGGCACCATGCTCAGCGCCCGCCCGGCTCCCTCGGGCCCAGCAATGGCGCCACGCCTTCCCTCAGGGCGCGGCGGGGGAAGCGGAGMTGGAGGGTCCGGCGAAAACCGCGGCTCCTTTTCGCCCAACTCGGGGACTGCAGACCTTCAGCAGTTCCGTGACACGGGCAGCTGGGCAGCACCGGGAGGGGYTGGAGGTGGGGCGGGAGCAGCAGCCCCGGAGAGCTGGGGCAGCTCCACCTGGATACACCGCGTCGTTCTCTACAACTCCCCGAAGCGTAACAGCGAGGTGAGACTCGGCCCCTTCGACAGGACGAGCGGAAACTGCCTTAGGTGTCACCAGAGGAGGTACAGGTTGAGTATTAGAGAGATTTTTCTTCAGGGAAAGGGTTTTCAAGCATTGGAACAGGATGGCTGTCACCACATACTCTGTGTACTGGCCAGGAAGCAAAGGACACTGCTGTCCCTTTCGYTGTCTCCAAGCTGAGAGATGTTTGTGCTCAGGTAGTAGAAAGAAAATGGGCTATGTATTTGAGGTCTGCCTCAGCGCCATGAGAGTCTTCTAGTTGAGCTGAATAAAAGAAAACAGAAAAAAATCCAAGCTCAGCTGGACTCCTTTTGCTGTGCTCACCAATCAAAGCTGCCAATGATTGTATGTGTAAACAGATCAATTGAATTGGCATAGCTTGAGGCTACTTACACTAGAATCATAGAATCACAGCATTTCAAGTTGGCAGGAATCCATAAAGGTCACTCAGTTAAACTGCTTACACCAGAGAGGACAGTTTTACTAAACCCTGTTCCTAAGAGCATCATCCAGATACTCCTCCAATCCTGACAGTCTTGCTGTTATGAACACGGCCCTGGAGAGCAGTCCCACAATAACACTGGCCAGCTTTTTTAGTATTCTGGGTTGAATTCCATGAGCCTCATAAACTTACGTGCATCGAGGTGGAGCAGCAAGTCTCAAAGAGATTTGGATGGGACTTTGTCATAGCTGCAATCCCAGTATTCCAAGATGAGGATCCAGGGGTTCCCAGGATCCATCATCGGTGTCAAAAGACTGGGCAAAACAAGGTATTAAATGGCTGTGCTTTGTCTGTGTTCCTGTGTGGCAAGTAAMCGACCTCATCAAGTAACAGATCAGTTCTCTCTGATCCTCCTTTTGCTGTTGACTTCTTTTGAAAAGCCCTTCTTCTTGTTCTTCCCAGGGCTGGCCAGCTGAACTCTGCAAGAGTTTTGGGTTCACAGATATTCACCTTAATGTGGTGATCAGCCTCCCTGCAGTCCTCCTGTGTAACCTGTTCTTGCCTCCAGAGGCCATGCATTGTTCTTTGGTGCCTGGTTTCTTAAAGAAGTCAGCCTGCTGCACTTGCCAATCTATGTCTGTGCTCTTGGGAGATGGCTCTTCAAAGGTGACCAGCATTTATTCTGAACGCTGATTCCTATGATTAATTATCCCCCTTTAAGCTTGTTCTGGAAGTAAGATATTAGCATGTATTTCTCTTTTCACATGGGCATTCTATTACTGCCCATTTTTTTATAGCTGTGTCTGTCCCTTACATAGCTGTGTATGTTCATACAGCATGGAGCACAGTGAGACCTTGATCTTGGCTAGGATGCCTTAGCATGAATTAACAGAAATAATTAAAGCCAAACTTCTTCATTATCCTYTGCCAATACTGTGTCAGTCTTGTATTCTGAGAGCAGGGAAAAATAAGAAAGGAAAAAGAAAAAAAAAAAGATTTTATCTTGTTGGTCTTCTCTGAGTTACAGTAAATAAATAGCAGCCTCATATTCATATKAACTAGTTAAGCTGTAATAGCTCACATTTCCTTATCCTGTTCAGTCTATGGTCAGAAAGGGCTGCTCTTGCTTGTGCAGAGTTTTAACATTTTCTAAGGATACACTGCATTTGAGCCACCAAATGTTYACCTGAAGCAGAAGACAAAAYCAAAGGGGTGAGCATGCCAGATTCTGGTTCATCTTCACGGGAAAAGAAACAAAGCCTTACTTTTCTTTCATTTTCCATTAGTCTGGAGAAAGATCAAGTAGAGGTTTCTTCTTTTTCTGCAGGTCTCTACAACCTTCATCTGTAAATTCTATCCAGATGAACAATCTGAAGAGCAAATGACTGTTTTTTATGCTACTTTCTATCTGGTCTAGTAAGTTAAACCAAGCCAGGATTCTCTTGCTAAGACCCACTGGAATAGGACCATCTCCTTTTGTTCTGTGACTTCATTACTCTCAAAATAAATCTAAGTCAGGAAATTATTTGGATTGGAAGTGTTCCTAAAGATCTTCTGTTTGAAAGGCTGGGTATGGACATCTTCCACTAGACAACGCTGCTGAGAGCCCTGTTCAACCRGGCCTTGAACCTTCCACAGATARGGCAGCCACAGTWTCTCKGGGCACCCTGTGCCAGGGCCTCACCATCCTCAAASRGAASAATTTCTKCCCAAYAGCCAATCTMAACTTGCTTTCTTTCAGCTTAAAAACATTCCCCCCTTGTCCTATCAAAATTATTGTTAAAAACAAACACTAGCTTGTCCTAAATTACAAACTGAATCCACAAATTCTTTAGCAGTGTGCACTGAATCATCAGGGGTTCTTCCAACCATTTAGCAACAGAGATGACTCTGTGTAGGTCCTTGGCATTTCCCTGTCCCAGTTCAATTGTGTGTCACTACTGTGGACAAAAGCTGACTTTACATTCACATTGGTGAATTTTGGAACATTAGAACAAGCAACTGACCTCCAATTGGAACATACGAAGCTTTAAACCATTATCCTGAAATAGAGGAGTATCTTTCCATTTTCCTTCCTTCATTCCCTCTRCTYTGCATGTTGCAAAACCTGTGTTAGCACGAATAGAGAAAATAGATCTCCCTTCTATAGCGATCTTTTCTACCTGTGAACCATGCCATTCTTAACCACCAACAATTGCACCCTGGGGCACATGGATTTGCACTATGTTGAGGTGGTTGCAGTGTGTCCTTAAAATATCCTTTAGCCTAGAGAATAAATTCTGGCGGTGTCTCCTGCATTCCTACCACCACAGCCACAAGCTCTTTTGCAAACCAAACATGCTTGCTGCCATTCCTTCACATCTGTAACATTTAACTTTAATGCCTCTGCCCCTGAGGAGCTGCAGAGTAGCATTTCAATTCTCCATCCACGGATTTGTCCTGAAGAATTAGAGACATGTCAGCTTATCAGTCTGTGACCTTTTCTATTAACATTGTCTTCAGGTTGACTTGGCAGCACACAAGGAAAATAAATCTTGTTACCCGAAGCTGGTCTTGCTTGCCAGGATAGTGCAGCTGTGGCTCAAATCTGTTAAATTTTTAAATTGCAAACATTGCTATGACTACATGAAATTTATTAGGTAGAACATTCCCTGGTAAGGGGTGCAGAGGAAAGTGATGGAATAGAAACCATAAAAATAGATAYGGACTTTTTGTTTTATTTTTTTGCAAAGCCTGGGAAGTTTTATTGTTTATCTTATTTACAGCCTGGTCTGACACCCTAGAGATAACACAAATGGAGTCGTCATGTAAATTATAGGACCTTTTCATGTTCCAGTCTTTGGAAGATCTACATGCACACCCTTCTGAGTAAGCTGCATGCTTTATCACTTGCTCCTAGGCTTTTTCGATACCTATTTCTATTGTGTTCTTTTAATGATARAGGAATGGGGGTTTCCCGTCCCGCTGTGAAAACAGGGGAGTCGGGGAGGACTCATTTTAATAGATTTCTTGGACAAAAAACAAAGCGTAAACGCGGCAATATTATATCTGAGAACTGTTTATTAATAAGTGTTCCTACCAAGTGGGATAGAAAAGGGAACAAAGAGGGGAAAAAGAGAAACCGAGAGACAGAATAGCACACTGATTGTTAGCGCTGTACCCCGAGTGTCCCTTGGACGTCAGCTCGGCAGAAGCAGCGTGTGTGCTGCGAGACGGGCTGGGCGCGATTTCCAAACAGCGGCTGCTGCGTGTCCCTCCCGTCGGCGGAGAACACGCTGCCGTGGCTACGGGCACACTCGTGTGTGTCGCTGCTGTGGCCACTGCCGGACACACGGCTGCGGGAAACACGACAGCAGCTCTCGTCGGGGAGGCAGCGAACACGAGGTTGTCGCGGTGACGAGCTTTCCCGGGGAAGCGGCGAAACAGAGCACACAGGTGCGGACTGGGAAGAAGCAGGACCGCAGAGAGAAAAKAAAACAGAGATAAAAGCGGGGAAAGAAAGACGGCCAGTAACCGTCCAGGCGGGTCCCTGATCCCTCCAAGAACCCCAAAGGAAAATGGTTCCYGTTGTGTCGCAGTTCGCTGYTTTTATACGCCTCGC
The DNA here is from genome assembly GCF_030028575.1 of Malurus melanocephalus. NCBI lineage: Eukaryota > Metazoa > Chordata > Aves > Passeriformes > Maluridae > Malurus > Malurus melanocephalus. The sequence continues at coordinate 15,369 of NW_026623947.1, forward strand.
CCTCCTATAGCGTGCTTTCCCGCTCGCKGTTTCCCCGGGCATTGCCGCACCMGCAAGGGGGGCAGGGCGCTTGCAGAGCMGCAGGGAAAGCTGTGCCACTCTGTCCCATGSTTGGCTGCCAGGCAAAACCTCCYGAGGGACAGAGCTCCCAGCACATAACACATGTTGGGGCATAAATAAAAATCAGATTGGTCTCTCGCAGGGGGGAAGTGTGATGACCTCGGAATATGGTGCTGTGAATAATTTCTTCTGAGATGAACCTGTTCTGGCATGATAATCCCTGCATTTGCCAGTGCGCTGATTTTCTATGACATCCTACCACGAAGCAGTGTTTTTTTTTTCAGGATGTTCTCCATGTTTATATAAAGATATTAAGTGCTCAGAACAGGTGGCTGAACACCCAGTATTTTTTTGAGATATATAGGGTGTTGAGGTGCCCACAGGGCACTTGCAGATTTGGTATAGGAGCTATGTCTCTTCGACTCCTCAGCTGATCARGAGAAAAAGCTGAGCTATCTCAAAGGATCTGATATTTGGTGAGTATGCTGGGTTGATGGTTGGAGTTGATGATCCCAGAACCAATATAATAGAATTATGGAATATAATTATATGTAATTGGAAGAGCTCATCCTGTTCCCACTCCCTGCCATGGGCASGGACACTTTAAACTATCCCAGGTTGCTCTAAGCCCCATCGAGCCTGGCCTTGAACACTTCCAGGGATGACACATTCACAGCTTTTCTCAACAGCCTGTGCCAGGGCCTCACCACCCTCTCAGCCATGCATTTCTTCTTAATTGCGAATCTAAATCTACTCTCTTTCCATTCAAAACAGTGATTTTAAAGGTCTTTACCAACCTGAAAAATTCTGTGATTCTAAGATGATGACAAATAATTTGAGTTCCAACCGTGGAATTTAGCTCCTGATTAAGATATCTTAATTAGTGTCTGGATTCAGTTAGGTTCTAAAATTCCACTGGAGTTAATTAAGACCAACTTATTGCATGTATTAGAGCCCACAAAGACAGCTGAAACRCACCTTAAAGTGGGGATATATTTCTGTCCATAGGTCTAGTGTCAGCAGGAATTATATTGCAACAGGTCTGACTGTGGTGGCATCTTAGACATCCAGATTACATTTGCATGACTATGTGAGGACAGCAAAATGTTCAAATTCTTTTTTTAAACAGGTTTAAACTCCCACAGTTAAATATTCCAGGAAATAACAACAAACCTCCCACAAAAACAAAAACCAATCCAATCCAAAACACAAACAAAACAAAAACTTATCCAAAGCAACAAAAAACCCCAAACA
>NW_026623947.1:16806-20811 GCF_030028575.1 Malurus melanocephalus
TAAGACAATATGATTTACTTTTTTCCTTCTGCTTTTTGGCTGTAATATTGGCCAAATTTTCTCCTTTTAAGTAACACTTTTTTCTCACTTGGTTTCTCCTAGATGCTTATGCAAGTGTCTGATCTCTTTTGCAGTACTTAAGCTCCATCATAGCTGTAAGATAACATAATTTGTGCATAAAGAAGATTTCTACCATGAAAAATAAGCCAACTTAAAAATATTTTTGGTTTATGTATTTTCAATCTCAGGRAAAAAAACAACCAAACAACATTTCTATTAAAAATGTATTTATACCAGAGTAAAACAACTAAATAATGATGTGATCTAGGAGTCTTTGTTATGTTTCTGCTGCTCCCACTATTTTTTTGTTGTCCAGAACCAGTTGTTGGATTATATCCTTCGTGATGCATAATATTTCTATTACTTTGTAAAGGAAAGTGATATCTGTTAAGTAAGTGGTACTGTGATGCATGATGTCAGAGAGAGAAAACACACCTGACAGCAGCAATTCTACATCTTTTGCCATTGCTGAAAGAATTTGCCTTCAAAAAAGTCATCCCTTGTTCCAGTTGTTTTGCAATTCTTTGTGATTATAGTGGTTATTTGGAATTGGAGCTGTTGCTTAGCATGTTGAGACAAGTCGAAAATTTCATTGCWATTCGGTTCATTTGGACGACTGCATAGTTTCTACTGCATTAGGCAAATTAATAGAGAAAAGTTCTATTAAAAAAAAATTAGCAAATAAAACCCCAAGGTCAGGAATTCACTGCAGAGCGGATTTCTGGAAGCTGCAAGGAGACACAGGTTGCCTCATTTTTAACCATCTTTTTCTTTATTATTCCCATTCCAGGAATGCTTGTTCCTGGCTACTGTCAAGTGCAGAKTTTTAGTTTAGATTTTTATGGTAAACATTTCTGATCTGGTTCTAAGTGTCTGTGACAGGAAAATAACAAACTGAACAAAATTTCACAATGATCAGGAGGCATTTGGACCTTTCCTTGAAGGTGCCCTAGGCAAGCGCTGAACTGCATTGGCTGAATGATCTGGTGATGGGAAAAATTCCTAAGTGACAACAGAACATGAAGCTGTCTTCAGAAAAGCCACTTGGTCCCAGGCATTGTCATGCATTTATCTGTCTTGTAAAGATCTTAAATCATTAACCCTAAGGATGTATATCTAAGGGTGTTAAGCAACTTGTGCCTGAAAATCAAGTTACAGTGAATTACAGTATCATTAAATACCACATCTCATATTGCAGCTGGTGAAATTCAGATCTCTTAATCATGCTGTCTATAACATGAAATTCCTGAAATAAAATGCTGAGAAGAAGATCTCAGCTTGAGACTTAATTTTTTTTGCCTTGTACGGAGAAGAGCCTGGACCTGTGCCAGACTGGCACTTAAATGTACCAAGGAAAAAGGGACGTTTTATGTTAAAAAGCAGACTTGTAAGTCAAAATCACAGCCACTGATTCCTTGGCTTGTACTTTTTGATGGTACTAGCTGGTAGTAGTCTCCCTAGAAAGTTAGATAAATGCAGATCTGTGACTTGGATCAGGATATTCTGCACCTTTTGTGCGAATACGTATCAGACTGTCCTAACTACTTTTTGCAAGTGTTCACTGAGTAAAACAGACAATGCTTCATTAAAAAGATCAGAATTTAAGTATCATGCTCAATTGCTGATCAGGTTTTCACTAAATAATTYGCAGGTTTATCTGTCTGAGAGTAAAAATTCATCTCTGCAGCATGAAGGGTACCCACATTTCTCAATGAGTTTGATAAAATGCATCATATTCAAATTTTGCATGAGGCAAACTAGCACAAAACTTGATGCTTTAGGTTTATCTTCACAGCTACGCACCTTCTCATGCATAGTGCAGAATTTAATAATGTTTTAATAAAGAGAGGACAGGATGGTGTAAGTGCTCAGGGTTTCTATTCCGTCTCATCATCCTTCTCTTGATGTGTTCCATGTGTTTCATCTCCTTTCCTGCTGTCAGGGTATCTGCAAATGGATAGTTAGACATCTTCGGTATAATCACTGAAGATATGATTTAATTTACACTCAATACACCAAACATGCTTTAAAGGCATAATGATAATCATTATATTAGTAATTATAGCCAATAAGCTATTCAGCACGAAGTACTTACACACAACATCCTCTGTCTCCAGTGAGAACCAGAATATTTGGCTAACTGTGGATTTGGAGGTTCCTTTCTGTTCTCTGCATTTTCTACAAATTATTTGCACAGCATTTTGAAGCTGTACTTCGATTTTCAGTGGTTGTTTCCAGGATGCATAAAATCTAAGCTATAGAGATTATTTAGGTCATATCATGCATGGAGTTTATTTGTTGGGGAAAACATTTGAGCATTTTTATTTTAACTTCAAGTATCTATGTRACTAATTTTCAGCCTCCCTATATAGTTAAAGAATTTTGTTGCTTTTACTGGACTGGGGTGGGTTTACTCTGGCTGGATGCCAGGTGCCACCAAAGTCACTCTCTTGCCCACTTTTGCAAGTGAATGGGGAAGAGAAAGTGTAGCAAAASGTTCATGAGTTTAGGTAGGAGTGGGGAGAGATGACAAACCAATTACCATCATGGGCAGACCAGACACAACTTGAGGATATTAATTGAATTTATTACAAATGAAAATCACAACAGGATAAAGAGAAGTAAAACAAATCATGAAAACACGTTCTGCCACCCTCCTTCCTTCCTGGCTCTGGCCCTTCCTCCTCAGCAGGCAGGGAGATGGGAATGGGGGTTCTGGTCAGCTCATCACGTGCAGCTGCTCAGGGAGAGGAGTCTTTCCCCTGCTCCAGGGTAGGGTCCTTCCCACAGCAGACAGTCCTCCCCAGACTCCACCAGAGTTCTGCCCACAATCTGCAGCTCTTCATGAGCTTCTTCAGCTCCACTTTTCCACAGGGTCAGTCCTTCAGGAACAGCCTGCTCCAGTGTTCCCCATGGGGTCACAAGTCCTGCCAGCAATTCTGCTCCAGCCTGAGCTCCTCTCTCCGTGGGTCTGCAGGTTCCTACCAGGACCCTGCTCCATCACACCTTCCCATGGGGTCACAGCCTCCTTTGGGCATCCCCTGCTCCAGCTGGGCCCCTGCAGGGGCTGCAGGTGGATCTCTGCTCCCCCTGCCCTCCCTGGGCTGCAGCTGCCTCACCATGGGCTGCCCCAGGGGCTGCAGGGGAATCTCAGCTCCAGAGCCTGGAGCAGCTCCTGCCCCTCCTGCACTGCCCTGGCTTTCTGCAGGGCTGCTCCTCTCATGGGTTCTCACTCTGCTTTYCTCTGAGCACTTCTTTCTTAGTAACTTCTTTCTTAAATCTCTTACCACAGAGGTGTTATCTTGATGGCCTTGGGCTTGGCCCGCACAAGGGTCTATCTTGGACCAGCTGACATTGGATCTCTTRGACATGGGGGAAGCTTCTGGCAGCTTCTCACAGAAGCTACCCCTGTACACTCCCACTATCAAAATCTGGCCATGGAAACCCAAACCAGGGATATATGAACTTGATGAAGAYGTGAATAAGCTTCTACATGTACCTTACTGTTCCAGTATATCGAATGAAGGAGGAATAATTTATAATGCTAAATTTAAATATGTGAATATTCAAGACAATCTATAACATTTGATGATAATTAAAGCATTTTTCAATAATTTTTCTAGACAAATACCTGTGGAGGTAATCCATATTTAAGGAAAATTCATTCTGAAGGAGACAGATAAAACCAGATTAATTGATTAGGAATTAAATTTGCAGATGTAGTTGAACAATTTCTAAAGTTTATTCTCTAATAGTAAGAAGTAAAAATAAATACTTTCATAAGCTTTTTTTTTTTCATTCTATRCCATGTGAAAATATTCTTCACATGTTTCCCTCACATCACCTTGCTCATCTATTTTAAACCTTGTTTCAGTATGTCTTTTCATCATTACTTAAACCTATTAATTTCTCTTTTCCTTTGGGATATATAGGTATATTTTTACT